>NC_135233.1:165050582-165193082 GCF_051348905.1 Ranitomeya variabilis
ACACCATTACCTGTTCTCTTTCTCCTCTATGTACTCATGGTCGCTTACTTCTGGCATCTGAACCACGTTGACACGTACTGGATGGGAACTTTGAAGAAGTCTCCGCACTTCCTGCACTCTCAGGTCTTCACTCCAGATTAAAGACATCACATCTTGGTTCAAGTCATTCATCCCATCATCCTCTTCTTCTGTCTCTCCTGCAGGAGGAACTTCAGTGGATGGAACCTGAGTGGTCGATGACTGAAAATGGAAAGGTCAAATCACCTTCTGCAGGAATATGTTCAGCCGATGCAAGGACATCATCACTTAATCATTGTAGATTTTATGTAGGGTTAAGGTTTCTTATAAGAAAGAAAGCACAGCTGTATTCAGCTAATATATAAGAGAACCAACAACTCTCCGCAGTGGTGAGAAATTCTGTAAGAAACCCGATCACATCAGTGCACAGCTACTTTATTTTACTGCTGTTCTGAAATTAACTAGAGGCCCCTCTGTGCCTCCTCCAGAAACAACGCATGGGGGGCCGGATCCATGAGAGAAGAAAGAAATATGGATCTATACAGAAATAAGATTAATATGATGCCAATATCTACAAAGCTGATGAGAATTAGATCTAACTAAAAAATACAGAACAAACACACTGAACTTGATGAGCAAGCGCCTTGACAATGTTCTATATCTTACTGAACTTTACCTGTTACACTAGTTTAGAGCATTTGCTAGCAGTTTCACAGCGATCATCCCAAAGTCCAAACAATTTTATTCACGTTATTAGTAAACTAAAATTAAAATCACTGACTGATGTGAACAAAAAATATTTAAAATATAACTTTTATTTTTATGCTTATAAAAGATTGGTTCTTACCGTAAAATCTCTTTCTTGGAGCCTTCATTGGGGGACACAGGTAACCATGGGTGTATGCTGCTGTCACTAGGAGGCTGACACTATGCAAATAAAGAAGAAGTAACTCCTCCCCGGCAGTATACACCCTACGACAGGCACCAGGCAACTCAGTTGGTGCAAAAGCAGTAGTAGGAACAGGTAATATAAAACTCAACCTATGTACCAAGGAAGCCTGAGTATGCACCTTGTAGAATTTGACAAAGGTGTGAATAGATGACCACGTTGCGGCCTTGCAAACCTGCGAGGCCGAAGCTTGGTGACGAACTGCCCAGGAAGCTCCCACAGCCCAGGTAGAGTGAGCTTTCACCCTGAAGGAAGCTGTTTGTCTTGGACACGGTATGCCTCCAGAACCGCCAAACGGATCCAACGAGCAATTGTGGACTTGGAGGCGGGGAGTCCCTTTCGACGCCCATCCGAGACGACGAACAGAGGATCGGCCTGACGAAAAGAGGCAGTTCTGGCGAGGTAAATCCGGATAGCCCTGACCACATCCAACTTGTGAAGAGATTTCTCCAAGGGATGAACCGGGGAAGGGCACAAGGAAGGGAGGACAATGTCCTCATTGATGTGAAAAGCCGAAACTACCTTTGGTAGGAAAGAAGGAACCGGACGAAGAACCACTTTGCCCTGATGCAGGACTAGAAAGGGAGAACGACAGGATAATGCCGCCAGCTCTGACACCCTTCTAATGGAGGTGATGGCGACCAAAAAGGCTACCTTCCAGGATAGAAGTGAGATGGAAATGTCCTGAATCGGTTCAAAGGGCGCACGCTGGAGGGTGTCTAAGACGAAGTTGAGATCCCAAGGAGAACGATAAGGGGGAGCTATATGAGCGACCCCCTGGATGAAGGTCCTCACCTGAGGCAGGGAGGCCAGGTCTCTTTGAAAAAGAATGGATAGAGCGGAGATCTGACCCTTCAAGGAGCTAAGGGAAAGACCCGAATCTAGATCCGTTTGAAGGAAGCTGAGAAGGGAAAAGGTCATAGGTAGGGTTGAGCAACTTTTGCTTTTTTTAGGATCGAGTTGGGTTTTGTGAAACCCGACCTTCTCGAAAGTCGGATCGCGTGAAATCGGCCGATTCTACTGTAAAGTCGGGCTCCGGACCGGAACACGAAAACCAATGCAAGTCAACCCAATGCAAGTCAATGTGCATCTCTCTCAATGCAAGTCAACCCAATGCAAGTCAATGTGCATCTCTCTCAATGCAAGTCAACCCAATGCAAGTCAATGTGCATCTCTCTCTCTCTCTCTCCATATGTTGTGTTTCACTGCAGCCCAAACGGTATTATGGCTCTATGACGCCGCAGAAACCGGGCCGGAACCTATGTCATCACGCTGCCCACACTCCTTCATTGGCTGAAAAAATGGCGGGGAGGGCCTCATACAAAACGCGATTTTGGCGCCAAGATCGCCAACCACGTGGCCGATCCCACGCTGGAGTCGGGTCGGGTTTCACGAAACCCGACTTTGCCAAAAGTCGGCGACTTTTGAAAATGAACGATCCGTTTCGCTCAACCCTAGTCATAGGAAACAGATTGTTGTCCTGACACCACCGGAAAAAGGCCTTCCAGTTCCAACATCTGTGGTTAATACGCGAGGAAGCCGGTTTTCTCGCTCTTATCAGTCTGGATGATGCTATGAGAAAAACCCGCGTTCTTCAGGACCGCGGCCTCAACGGCCATACCGTTGAATTCAGAGACCGAGAATTCGGGTGGAAGAGGGGCCCCTGCGAAAGAAGGTCCGGAAGATCCGGAAGCCTCCACGGAACATCCGACAGCATGTTCACCAGTTCCGCATACCAGGCCCTGCAAGGCCAATCTGGAGCTACCAAGAGTACGGGGACCCCTTCTGTCTTGATCTTTTTTACGACCCTTGGGATCAAGGGGAGGGGCGGGAACAGATAGGGCATCTGGAACTGGGCCCACGAGATCACGAGAGCGTCGCATGCGACGGCCATCGGATCCCAAGATCTGGAAACGTACTGGGGGATCTTGTGGTTTGCCCGGGAGGCCATCAAGTCGACGTCTGGAACGCCCCACCGCTGGCAAATCTGGCTGAAGATTGCGGGAAGAGACCACTCGCCCGCCACGATGCCCTGGCGACTTAGAAAGTCGGCTTCCCAATTGTCCACCCCTGGGATGTGGACGGCTGACAGAGAGGGAACGTGACCCTCCGCCCAACGGAGAATTTTTGCCACTTCCGTCATGACTTGACTGCTGCGAGTCCCTCCCTGATGGTTTATGTATGCCACGGCTGTGGCGTTGTCCGACTGAATGCGGACCGGCTTTCCCGAGAGAAGGGACTCCCAGCGGATGAGGGCTAGGAAGATGGCTCTGATTTCCAAGAGGTTGATAGGGAGGCACGCCTCCTGAGCAGTCCTGCGGCCCTGGCCTGTGAGGTGGAGAAAGACCGCTCCCCAACCCTGGGGACTGGCGTCGGTGGTGATCACCTGCCAGCGGGGAGGGAGAAATGACCTCCTGCGCATAATGGTGGTGGACAGCGTCCACCAAGTGAGAGACTGCTTCACCTTGGAAGAGAGGCGAAACGGACGGTCCCGGGAAAGCGGGTTCCTGTCCCAGGCAGACAGAAGGGCCAGCTGGAGGGGACGAGAGTGGAACTGAGCATAGGGGACCGCTTCCATAGAAGCGACCATTTTCCCCAGAACCCTCATGGCGAGGCGGAGGGACAGAGGGTTCGGGCCCTTTAGCACTCTGACACCCCGACGAAGAGAAAGGAACTTCTCCTTGGGGAGGAAGACCTGAGCCTGAAAGGTGTCGAATTCCATGCCTAGGAACTCCAGACGCTGGGTTGGAATCAAGGAAGACTTCTGGTAGTTGATTATCCTGCCGAGGCGAACCAGCGTGTCCAGAGTAAGCTGGAGGCTCTGGCTGTAATCCCGACGGGATGAGCCCTTGATCAAGAGGTCGTCGAGGTATGGGATTACCAGAATCCCTTTTGAACGCAGAATGGCCATGACAGCTGCCATGACCTTCGTAAAGACCCTGGGAGCAGACGCCAGCCCGAAAGGGAGGACCGTGAACTGGTAATGATGCTCTTGGATCGCGAACCGGAGGAACCTCTGATGCTTTACGCAAATCGGAACATGAAGGTACGCATCCCGAATGTCCACGGAGCACAGAAACTCTCCCGGTTCCATGGACGCGACCACCGAGCGCAGAGATTCCATTCTGAAGTGCCGAATCCGTAGATGGCGGTTCAACCGCTTGAGATCCAAAATCGAACGGAGAGAGTCGTCCTTTTTTGGAACCACGAACAGGTTTGAGTAAAACCCCGAAAACCGCTAGCGATAAGGCACCGGCACTACGACTCCTGAGGCGAGGAGCGAATCGACGGCCTAGAGAAGCCCTGTGAGATGAGAGGGCTGTTTGGGAGGACGAGAGAGCAGGAAACGACTTCCGGGGGGGGGCGAAGAAAATTCTATTTTGTAGCCTGACGTGACGATCTCCCTGACCCAGGCGTCGTCGACTACTGATAGCCAAACCTCTGAGGACAGAAGGCGGCGGCCTCCCACCCTGGAGAGATTTCCAGGTGGGGGCGACCCATCATTTATTAGAAAACCTGTGGCCCCGAGATCCAGATGGTTTTGCGGGGTGGCTCTTAGCTCTCCAGCGCGGTGGAGGCCTGAAAGGTTTTCTTCGGTCCCCTTGCGAGGAGGAACGGTCCTGGTTGGGGTTTCCTGAGGGGGCGAAAGACCGAAAGGGACGAAAGGACTGGGGGTCCCTCCTGTTGAAGGGACGTTTCGGCTTGGACTGGGGTAAGGAGGTACTCTTACCACCCGTAGCGTCCGAGATCATTTGATCCAGCTGCGTGCCGAAGAGTCTGGAACCCTGGAAGGGCAGACCAGTGAGAGATTTCTTAGAAGCGGGGTCAGCGTTCCACGCCTTTAGCCAGAGAATCCGGCGAATGGCCACAATGTTGCTGTTAGCCCTGGTGGAGCAGGCCGCTGCATCAAGAGAGGCATTCATGAGATATTTTCCTGCAAGAGAAATCTGATCCGCCAAATCAGACAGTTCCTCAGCAGGAGCACAGGCCAAAATGCCCCTGCGAGGGTCTTGGCCCAGGCTGACACAGCCTTGGCTACCCATGACGAGGCGAAACTAGGACAAAGGGAGGCTCCGGAAGCCTCAAATACCGATTTTGCTAGCGCCTCGATCTGTCTGTCCGTGGGGTCCTTAAGGGAAGCCGCGTCCGGGATAGATAGAACCGTCTGTGAGGATAGTCTGGAAACGGGCGGGTCGACCTTAGGAGACTCGGACCATTTGGAGACCAGGTCGGAGTGTAAATGGTATAACACGTCTAGCCGTTTCCTGCCAGGGAAATGCTTACAAGGGTTTTCCCAGTGAGTGGAGGTAGTGTTGTCAAACTCCTTGTGATTAGGAAAAACCCTAGAGGGACGTTTAATCCGTTTAAACGCAACGGAGACGTCCTGAGAGCTTGCCTCATCCTCCTTAAGATCAAGCGTCTGAATGATAGCCGAAATAAGGCTATCGACCATAACCTGTGTTCCGGAAGTCAGATCTGCATCCGAGTCAGATCGACTGAGAGGTTACGTCAGACCCGAGGTCCGCCTGCGAGGAGGGGGAACGGGCAGATAAAGGAATCCCGGAGTGGTCCAGGGAACTGGAAGATGATCTAGATAAGGCCCTTTTTCTGTCTCTTTTGTCCGGTCTGCCTCTGTGAGGATCTAGGACAGGTGCGAGCGAATCGCCGTGTGAGGCGTTCGTGGCACTGGTGGCATTAGAGAGAAGCGGGATACGTTCATGTGCCTGGACCAGGGACTGATACACCTTAGTCAGGTTAGACACTGATTGAGACATTGCAACAGCCCACTCCGGGGGAGGGGGGGTGCACTCATCCCAGGACCTAGGAGCTTCCAGAGGAGCTGACATGGTGGGAGGAACGCAGGACGGGCAAAACGGAGAAGGCTGACCTGAGGCCCACTTTTTCTTGCAGTGAGCGCAGGCGTAATGGATGGCCATAGTGGCAAAGGCCGGAGTGGGGTCGGACATAGGTGGATATTACCTTGTCCAGGAGCGGAGAAATACTGCCGGGAGGAGTAGAGCCCGAGAGAGCAGTAGCGCTGAGCCTGCTGAAGGACAGCGACAGCGGTAGCCGCAGGAGTCTGTGCCTGTGTTCCCCTGAGAATCCTGTGTCCCACGCGGTGAGCAGACGCTGACAGGGAGCAGGAAGACGCAGAAAGAGCGCGGAGACAGCGCAACGCTGTGGGCGTGCACAAGCGCCGAAGGGGAGATGCATAAGAAACGCCCCCAAGAACGCTGAACTCTCAGCCGCAGTAATGCAGGCCGCCACAAGGGGGCGCGTAAGCGCCGAACGAAGGAAAAAAAAGCCGGGAGATAGAAAAAAATGGCGGGCGCGCGCGCCAGCAGGTTTGCATAAAAAGGAGGGAGAACAAAGGAAGTGCCAGCATGTGTTCCCCCGCGGCGATAGCGCATCCCGGTTCCCCGAAAAACTGCAGCCCACTCCCCTATCAAAAAGAGGCCCTGGTAAGATCTAGAAGAAAGCTTGTCGGACGGGGGGGGACGTACTGTTGCTTGAAGACTCCCTACCTGGAGATGAGGAACGCATCAGGATCCCTGGAAGAGTAGAGGGTCCTGGAAGAAGTCCTCCTTCCCGCGCCACGAGCTCCGGCGCAGAAGACGGCGTCGACCCCTAACCAGGGGGAGAGGGTCACTGGAGGTGACCGCCGTCTTCCTCTCAGCCCTCTCCGAGGAGAGGGATGAGGAGGGGAAACGGGCAGGACTGGCCACCGAAGAAGAAAGTCACCCTGAACACCCGAATGGGTGACAGGGGACAAAGTCCTGCCCAGCGGGTCCGAGAGGGTGCGATGTGGTGATACCACACTGCTCTCTCTGTCGCTCAAAGTGGGGAAAACAGGGTGAGAAGAACTATAACCTGTTATCCTGAAGAAAGAGTCTGAAAAAGAAAGGGGAAAAGGTTAATAAAACACAACAAATCCCTGTAAAAGAAATGCGGATCTGGGTAAAAACGGAGTTGCCTGGTGCCTGTCGGAGGGTGTATACTGCCGGGGAGGAGTTACTTCTTCTTTATTTGCATAGTGTCAGCCTCCTAGTGACAGCAGCATACACCCATGGTTACCTGTGTCCCCCAATGAGGCGAGAAAGAAATGTTGTGATATCCACCCTGTTTGTTCCAGTCTGTCCCTATAACCTTTCAAATAACGTCCAGGTCATACTATAGATACTAATAACATAAAATATTATAAACGACTGCATCTCTTTCTGTTTTAACAGACTTATTTCCTCTATCTCCAAATACTGGTCTCCGTATATAAAAGAATCACCTTGTGATGTCTGTTCTCAAATCCCTTTTAACAGTATAAATCCTTCCCTGTTCCCTTAGGGTTTGTGCACACGTTGCAGATTTAGATACGGATCCGCAGCGTTTTTGGACGCATGGATTTGCATCAAATCCGCAGTGTAGTGCACAAGTAATGCTAGTCAATGTGAAATTGACATTTGGTGTGCATATGCTGCGGAAAAAAAAAGCGCATTTGCAGCTTTTTTTTCCACAGCATGTCAATTCTTTTTGCGGATCTGCAGCGTTTATGCACCCATTGACTTCCATTGTGTCAGACAAATCCGCAGCAAAACCGCAGGTTTAAAAAAGATCTGCGGATTTACTGTGGATGTGTCTGATAGAAAAGCTGCAGATCGGGAGGGGGGAAGAGTGTGTGGAGGATACTGTGTGTAGGCAGAGACTGTGTGCGGGCAGAGACTGTGTGCGGAGAAGATGTGCGGGCTGTGTGAATCTGTGTGTGGGTGTGCAGGGCTGTATGTGTGCGTGCGGATCTGTGTGTAGGCAGGCATCGTCCAATGGGACTTCTAGTCCCATCCAGCTATGCCTGCTACAGTGATAGCTAGCCGGATGATGGGAGAGTAGTAGTCTCATTATCCGGCTACTGTGTTCAAGTGTAAAAAAAAAAAAAAAACCCCACATACACACATATACAGTACATACATATAGACATACAGTACATACAGTACATACTCACCAATCACCTAGTCCCCGAAGCCCTCGATCACCTGGAAAAATGTAAAATAAACCAACAGTATACTCCCTGATCCGATGTAATCCATTTAATAACGAGTGTCCCATGACAATCTCCCGTGGAGAGCAGTCACACCGGCAGATGCGACGCTCACCAGGGGCTCTGGGATACAATGATGGAAGGTATCCTTCCGCACTGTATCCCTCCGCCACTGTGAGTACAGGATAGTTCATACTGTCACTTGCAGCACCGCTGCGTGGGAAAATTCTCACGCAGTAGTGCTGTAAAGTGAGAGGCCATTGAACCCTCAGTGATAACACTGCAGGAGCCATTGTCGCCTGTCAGTGTGTCACTGGAAGCCTATAGAGCTGTCACATCTCCTGATGTGACAGCACTATAGGGGAGATCGTCATGGGACACACTTTATTAATTGGACTACGTCGGACCCGGGAGTATACGGTTGGTTTATTATTTTTTATTTTTTGCAGGTGATCGATGGCTTCGGGGAATTAGACATGGTTGTAAGTATGGTGAAATTAAGAATATTAAAATATTTTTTTTCTGGCCGTTAGGGTTGAGCGACTTTTATAGGATCGGGTCGGGTTTCACGAAACCCGACTTTCTCAAAAGTCGGGTCGAGTGAAATCGGCCGATCCTATAAAAAAGTCGGGGTCGGGGTCGGCCGAAACACGAAACCCAATGCAGTGCAATGGGATACTATGGTTCCCAGGGTCTGAAGGAGAGGAAACTCTCCTTCAGGCCCTGGGATCCATATTAATGTGTAAAATAAAGAATCAAAATAAAAAATATTGATATACTCACCCTCGGACGCGCCCTGGTACTAACCGGCAGCTTTCCTTCCTAAGAATGAGCGCGTGAACGACCTGCGGTGACGTCGCGGCTTGTGATTGGTCGCGAGCGGTCACATGGGCGTTCACGCGACCAATCACAAGCCGCGACGTCATCTAAGGTCCTTCACGCGCTCATTCTTAGGAAGGAAGGCTGCCGGAAAGAAGCAGGGCGCGTCCGAGGGTGAGTATATTCCTATTAGGTATATACTCACCCTCGGACGCGCCCTGCTTCTTTCCGGCAGCCTTCCTTCCTAAGAATGAGCGCGTGAAGGACCTTAGATGACGTCGCGGCTTGTGATTGGTCGCGTGACCGCCCATGTGACCGCTCGCGACCAATCACAAGCCGCGACGTCACCGCAGGTCATTCACGCGCTCATTCTTAGGAAGGAAGGCTGCCGGTTAGTACCAGGGCGCGTCCGAGGGTGAGTATATCAATATTTTTTATTTTGATTCTTTATTTAACACTTAAATATGGATTCCGATACCGATTCCCGATATCGCAAACATATCGGAACTCGGTATCGGAATTCCGATACCAGATTCAGAAGATCGCCTACCTCATGGCCGACCCCACACAGGGGTCGGGTTTCATGAAACCCGACTTTGCCAAAAGTCGGCGACTTCTGAAAATGGCCGACCCGTTTCGCTCAACCCTACTGGCTGTGTCTTTGTTTAACTATTTCACTACTATAGGATTAGTAATGGATAGGTATCTTATTGACGCCTCTCCATTACTAACCAGGCTTAATGTCACCTTACAATCAAAGGTTACATTAACCCCTTATTACTCCATATGCCTCCGCTACAGAGCAGTGGGAAGAGATCGGCTAAGTGCCGGAATTGGCGCATTTTACAGATGCGCCATTTCTGGGGTGGCTGGGGGCTGATATTTGTAGCCAGGGGAGGGGCCGATATCCATGTCCCCTCTCTTGGCTACGAATGTCAGATGCAGGCTGATATTCATAGCCTGGGAAGCTCCATGGGTATTAACCCCTTCCCAGGCTAACATCGGCCCCCAGCCATCGGCTTTCCCTCTCTGGCTCAGAAAATTGCACGGGAGCCCACACCATTTTTTTTTCTTTTTAAAGATATTGCATGCAGATTTTGTGTGTCTCTATTCAACAATTTATGTACCATTTTCTTAGGCTCATTACTAAACATCGGCCTTGGTATTATCTATCTATTGTCTATCTATATATCATCTATCTATCATCTATCTACCATCTATTATCTATCATTATCCATCTATTTATCTATCTATCGTGTGTGTGTGTGTGTGTGTGTGTGTGTGTGTGTGTGTGTGTGTGTGTGTGTGTGTGTGTGTGTGTGTGTGTGTATAAACATTATTCTTCAATGAAGTATGTAAAACAAGAGGTCGGACAAAGAAATGACATCATAATTCTTTTTTTTTGTTTTTTGTTACATAATAGATCTTTATTTAGGTTACAAAAACACAGACAAATTCGCATGAAAAGACGCATGAAAAACCTGCACAAAAAAACGCATCAAAATACGAGAGGATTTTTACCTGCATTTTCTGCCAAGAGATGCAGATTCTGTGCAGAAAAGTGTGCACATACCCTTAGGCTACTTTCACACATCAGGTTTTTGGCGCCTTGACGATTCCGGCGTCATGCCGCAGAGCCGGATCCGGCATAATTTTTGAAAACCGTATGTAACGGATCCAGTTTTCCGACAGATCCGGGTATTGGATCCGGCGGAAAGCCGGATCCGTTACATACGGCTGGCATCCGTTTCTTCCGTTTTTTTCATCCGGTTTTTGACGGATCCGGTTTTTAAAAACGCCCCTGGGAGGCTCCAAAATGTGATTAGCCCCCTGAATACTATATATACAGTGTTCCTACAGCCCATCTGTGACAAGTCGTAGAGGAGCAAGTGTTTGGAGAGCGAGATGGATGTCGTTATTGCGAATATTCTGAAGATCTATGTGGATTTCACTGTGGAGGCAAATCGCTTGAAAACAATTGTTTTGGAGAAGGAGCGAGAGAGGCAGCGCATTCTGCGTCTGCGCTGATGCCGTTTGTGGATCCACCCCATCACCGCACAGAGAATGACACGTGGGGTGTTCTCTACACTGTACATGGAGCCAAGAGGAGACCCAGATAAATTTTTCTCGTATGTGCGGATGAAAGCGGAGAACTTCGATCTATTGGTGGACCGAATTGGTCATCTCATCCGAAGGAGTGATACGTATTGCCGATTCTCCATTTCACCGGCGGAGCGTCTGATGGTCACTCTTCGGTAAGCCATTTTTATTGTTTCCCATCCTGTAAAGCACAGTTTACGTGCATTACGTATAGAAGTTCTGTGGCAGTTTACCGAATGAGGGACCAATTCGCAGAATACTTTATCTCACCTGAAGGAAGAGTAGACTGGCAGGATGAGAGCGTTTGAACATTTTTTCTTGGACCTTGTTAACCGTATTTTACCTTATTGTACCCAAGTTGTGTACCTGTTTGTGTTGCCCCCAAAGTATTTAACCTTTAACAATATATTACCAAAGTTATGTACCTGTTTGGGTTGTACCCAAAGTATTTTACCTTCTTTTACCTAAGTTATGTACCTGTTTGAAGTATTTAACCTCTAACCACATTCTTAAATGTATTACTATACCTTATACATAAAATACAAATTTTGCTTAAACAAAACAGTTTTATTAAACAAATTTTAAACCAAAATAACTTTTATAAGCTAGTATAATTTGGGGTGGAGATATTGCTGGAGGGGCTGTCAGATTGGGACACCGACAGTGGGAGTGTTGAGAGAGGAATGTGGTGGTGGTGAAGGATCAGTAGGTAGCGGTGAAGGGGTGGAGAAAGAAAGTGGACGGGTGTACAGGGAGTTGGATTTGAAATGATGGAGGGGTGTAGTTGATGGATTGAGAGGCAGAATAGGTGATGGGTGGAGAAGAGGGTTGGGATATTGACATGATGGGTGAAGGAGACTGGTGGTAGTGGGCAGGGAGAGGAGGCGCGGAAGATGTTGATGGGAACTTGTATGGGGCGGGATGTTGGTACGGGGCAGGATGCTGGTATGGGGCAGGAGGATGGTAGTGGCTGGAGTGAGGGACAGTGGCTGGAGGGGGGGCAGGTGCAGAAGGGGGGGCAGGTGCAGTGGCTTGAGAAGTAACAAGCGCTAGAGCAGACTGGCACGATTGCATTACTTGCATCTGCTGATCAGGAGATAGCTTATCCATGCGCTCGAGTACCGACCGGAAAAAAGTGTGGTTCGGTGATTGACTTGCTTCTGAATGCATCCGTAGCAGAAGTGTATGCAACTCGAGAATGCTTTTAGTTACCAAATTGAAACCTGCAGCCATTTGCTCGGACAAAACTTTGAGACAGTTCTGGAAGGATGCATTCAGGTGCAAGAACTTGGGCGCATAGCTCTGTACCTGACCCCTCTGGCGCTGCCACCCCGAAGCCACAGGTGTAGTAGAGGTGGCAGCATCAGAGGGGTGGGGTAAAAGAAAAGCTATATCCTCACCAGCAGATTCATGCAATGCAACTGGCCAGGATGCTCCAGCGCTGGTGGATGGGACGGAGGGATCAGATGTGAGGGAAGGCTGGGAAGGTGCAAAGGGGCCGGAACTGTCGAAGTGTCCCGCGGTGGCGGACTCCTGAGGGATCGCCGCAGAAGGGCTAAACTCTGCTGCAGGCTCCCGAGTGCTGCCGACGGTGCTGTGGAACAAAGAGAAAAGAAAATATAATTAATACTAGCTGTTTCCAGCCAGCTAACGCTCGGCACGCTCATTGCTATCTAATTAACGCTGCTGGTGATTAAACTAAAGTAAATAACGACAACATTCAATAGCGCTTGGATTATGAGTGGTAATGTGGTGGGGGGGGGGCGGGATTGTGTGTGGTAATGTGGTGGGAGGGCAGGATTGTGTGTGGTAATGTGGTGGGAGGGAGAGATTGTGTGTGGTAATGTGGTGGGAGGGCGGGATTATGTGTGTTGATGTGGTGGGGGGCGGGATTATGTGTTGATGTGGTGGGGGGCGGGATTATGTGTGGTGATGTGGTGGGGGGGCGGGATTGTGTGTGGTGATGTGGTGGGGGGCGGGATTGTGTGTGGTGATGTGGTGGGGGGCGGAATTGTGTGTGGTAATGTGGGGGGTGGGATTGTGTGTGGAAATGTGGTGGGGGGGTGGGATTATGTGTGGTGATGTGGTGGGGGGGCGGGATTATGTGTGGTGATGTGGTGGGGGGGCGGGATTATGTGTGGTGATGTGGTGGGGGCGAGGTTATGTGTGGTAATGTGGTGGGGGGGGGCGGGATTGTGTGTGGTAATGTGGTGGGGGGACGGGATTATGTGTGGTAATGTGGTGGGGGGTGGGATTACGTGAGGTAATGTGGTGGGGGGGCGAGATTATGTGTGGTGATGTGGTAGGGGGGACTATGTGTGGTGATGGGGCGGGATTGTGTGTGGTGATGTGGTGGGGGGCGGGATTATGTGTGGTAATGTGGTGGGGGCGGGATTATGTGTGGTAATGTGGTGGGGGGGCGGGATTGTGTGTGGTAATGTGGCGGGGGGGCGGGATTATGTGTGGTGGAGGAGCGGGATTATGTGTGGTGATGGAGCGGGATTATGTGTGATGATGTGGTGGGGGGCGGGATTATGTGTGGTGATGTGGTGGGGGCGAGATTATGTGTGGTGATGTGGTGGGGGGGGCGGGATTATGTGTGGTAATGTGGTGGGGGCCGGGATTATGTGTGGTAATGTGGTGGGGGGCGGGATTATGTGTGGTAATGTGGTGGGGGGGCGGGATTATGTGTGGTAATGTGGTGGGGGGCGGGATTATGTGTGGTGATGTGGTGGGGGGCGGGATTATGTGTGGTGATGTGGTGGGATTATGTGTGGTGATGTGGTGGGGGGTGGGATTATGTGTGGTGATGTGGTGGGGGCGGGATTATGTGTGGTGATGTGGTGGGGGGGCGAGATTGTGTGTGGTAATGGGGTGGGGGGCGGGATTGTGTGTGGTAATGGGGTGGGTGGGCGGGATTGTGTGTGGTAATATTATTGTGTGTGGTAATGTGGTGGGGGGGCGGGATTGTGTGTGGTAATGTGGTGGGGGGGGCAGGATTGTGTGTGGTAATGGGGTGGGGGGGGTGGGATTGTGTGTGGTAATGGGGTGGGGGGGTGGGATTGTGTGTGGTAATGGGGTGGGGGGTGGGATTGTGTGTGGTAATGGGGTGGGGGGGTGGGATTGTGTGTGGTAATGGGGTGGGGGGGTGGGATTGTGTGTGGTAATGTGGTGGGGGGGCGGGATTGTGTGTGGTGGAGGAGCGGGATTATGTGTGATGGAGGAGCGGGATTATGTGTGGTGATGTGGTGGAGGAGCGGGATTGTGTGTTGATATGGTGGGGGTGGGATTATGTGTGGTGATGTGGTGGGGGGGCGAGATTGTGTGTGGTAATGTGGTGGGGGGGCGGGATTGTGTGTGGTGATGTGGTGGGAACGGAGCTACTGTGCAGGGGGCGGGATTAGCGAGTAATCACGATGCCTCATATATATAGATACTGATATTGCATGGCCCTGGCTAAAACAGCAAAAGAGGGTGAGACATGTAAAACACTGGTTATTAAATGTGGTGGGTAATATTTACCTTTGGCTCACCATCGTTGACCTGAGGATCAACAGGGCTTGGGCATATTTATATCTGCTCCTGCATCCTCCAGATGGACTCGGAGCCCGCATCTCTTTGTTGAACTCCTTCTTGAAGCGATCCCTGATCGACCGCCACCGCTTGACGATCCTCTCACCTGTAAAAAAAAAAAGGAGAAACACAAATTGGTTAGGATACAATACTTGAAATCCATCAACATAACTGTGTACACTTACGTGCTTGATTCTGGGCCCGAACATCGAGGTCCTCCCAGTTGTCTACCAGCTGCTCGCAGACTTGCTCCCAAAGCCGACGGGTCACAATCACATCGGTGGCCACCCATGTTCCACAGCGGCTCCCTCTCTCGGATCAGATCGATGAGGTGGTCAATATTTAGCCCAACCTCCTCACCATCCGGAGTCAGGAGCACGCTGTTAAGCCTGTTGAAAAAGAAAAAAAACAAAAAACAATACATTCAAAACAACATTAAGTTAAAAAAAAAAATAAAATAAAATAAATAAGGAGATGCTTACACGATGACGGCCACCCGCACTCTCACGCCGACGACCCTGGGAGCCGCTCTGAGGACCTCTGGATCGAGCACCAGAATCAGAAGACTATAAGAAAAAAAATATATATATATGTGCTTGTGTATTGGCTTTTTATGTGTTGTGTGCAGTGTTCTTTCGGTAAGGATCTTTTGTTTGTATGTGTTGGGTGTAGTGTGAGGTTGTGGTTCCGCGATGCATACAAGACATTTACCAATTGCAGTCCCACTCCAGGTCTCTCTCCACCCCTTCGGTCTTCTTCTGGATTAGAGATTGATAAATACATTAATTAGTAAAATATATATACATATAAAAAAATAAAATATGACATAGACAGATATGGGACAGATCGATAGATAGACAGACATTTAGACTGTGCAAAAAAAAAAAAAAAATCTCTAAAAATAGAACTTTTATTTACCTCAGTGCGCTGCCGACGTTCAGGAGGGCTCCCAGAAGAAGACATGGCTGATGGCTGGCTGATATACTCTGTGGCTGGCAGCCTAGGCTCTCGGCTCTCTGGCTGGCAGGCTCTTGGCTCTCTGCAGGCAGGCTAGGCTCGGCTCTCTGCAGGCAGGCTCTTGGCTGGCAGGCTCCTGGCTCTCTGCAGGCAGGCTAGGCTCTCTGCAGGCAGGGTCTTGGCTGGCAGGCTCTTGGCTCTCTGGCTGGCAGGCTCTTGGCAGGCAGGCTCTTGGCTGGTAGGCTCCTGGCTCTCTGCAGGCAGGCTCTCTGCAGGCAGGCTAGGCTCTCTGCAGGCAGGCTCTTGGCTCTCTGCAGGCAGGCTTGCCTCTCTGCTGGCAGGCTCTTGGCAGGCAGGCTTGGCTCTCTGCTGGCAGGCTCTTGGCAGGCAGGCTAGGCTCTCTGCTGGCAGACTAGGCTCTCTGCAGGCAGGCTCTTGGCAGGCTAGGCTCTCTGCAGGCAGGCTCTTGGCAGGCAGGCTTGGCTCTTGGCAGGCAGGCTAGGCTCTCTGCAGGCAGGCTCTTGGCAGGCAGGCTTGGCTCTCTGCAGGCAGGCTCTTGGCAGGCAGGCTTGGCTCTCTGCAGGCAGGCTCTTGGCAGACAGGCTAGGCTCTCTGCATGCAGGCTCTTGGCAGGCAGTCTTGGCTCTCTGCAGGCAGGCTCTTGGCAGGCAGGCTTGGCTCTCTGCAAGCAGGCTCTTGGCAGGCAGGCTTGGCCCTCTGCAGGCAGGCTCTTGGCAGGCAGGCAGGCTAGGCTCTCTGGTTGGCAGGCTCTTTGCAGGCAGGCTCTCTATGGCTGGTAATGAGTGAGGGCCTCACTGGCATTGTTTATATATTTGTCCTGGGGGCAGGCCAATATGTTCTGAGCATGCTCAGATTAAAAAGCAGGATCAGGTCGCCGGATCCAGCTTTTTACAGATCCGGCACATTCCGGCGTCCATAGACATGCATTGTAGCAAAAAGCCGGAAAGGCCGGATCCGGCCTTTCCGGCTTTTTCGCCGCAGACGAAAAAACGTTACTGTAGATGTTTTTTCCAGATGCCGAAATTGAAATTTTCGCCGGATCCGGAAAAAACAGGAAGGAACGTTAGTCCATGCGGCGCAATCCGGCGCTAATACAAGTCAATGGGGTAAAAACTGTTCCGTTTTTTAATTTCGCTGGTTCCGGTTTATCTAAAAATAGCCGTAATGTGCCGGAATGAAAAAACCTGATGTGTGAAAGTAGCCTTAGAATCAGATGTGGTCCATGTAAGGCCTGTGAATTTATAGTGAAGCAAACAACATTCACCAGTGATATAATGGACAAAGTTTATCACAATAAAGAGTTCAACAATTGTCAAACAGATGGAATTGTCTATTTGGCGAAATGTATGTGTCCAAAAAGCTATGCTGGTAAAAAAAAAGCTGCCACTTCAGAAAAAGAATTCTGGAGCATAGAAGGGATATCCGAAGAATGGAGGGTACCCCCATTTCAAGGCATGTAGGAGGGGCTCATGGAGGAGATATGAAAGCATCAGGGCTTTCCCAAGAGGAGAAATTCATAATATGATATTGGGAAAGGAATCACCATGGATATTTAGGTTACAAAATCACCCCTATAGACCTAAATGAATGCATCTCTTATATCCCCATTATATAATTATACATAGAAGGTAAGAGTATGGGACACTATGGGTTAGACTGCATTGAAGAAAATCTTTTTGGTTAAAAAACTTCGGTATTAAAAAAACAGCTATAATAGCTTTATAAAACATTCTAATTACCTTAAGTAAGGATACAATGACTCAATATTAGGGATTATAGGAATAGGGCAAGATTTATACCAATATTGATAGTGAATAGGTTTGCCCATAAGGTAATGCAGTACATCCTAACTATCTTATTAATTAATGGATTAAAATATGTATGCAAATTGATTCATTAATAAAAATAGTGACTGCACCTAATAGTGTGACGTGATCTGAAAGAGGGGAAATTAGTACTGATCCCTATGAGCTAGTGTGTCCCTCTTCCCCATTAGATTGTTGCAAAGATAATGTGGATAATATCCACACTATAAAAAGAAGTTCTTCGGGCCATTAATGGTTAACTTTCTTTGGAGCTTCTCTGGTTGTTTCAGTGTATCCTGGATAACACCACATATCAGCTAACAGGACAGCATTCACGTCTTGACGCGGCCTAGTGTCACAGGTTGGGAGGTAGAGAACCTATGATTCGCCAGGGCGAATGCGTGTCGGAAAGAAGGGGCGTAGTATTCTTTATAAAAGGTTAGGCATCTGTGCCACAGAGCATGGCTCATATTGTGCCCAGGAGTATGAGCTACTGTGCTGAAAAATTAATGTACAGCATTAAAATGATTGTACAGCACAGTTAAGAAAATATATACAGTGTTTTCTGATGTGCCCATAACATTAAGAGGGATGGATGAGGCGTCTATATATACAGCTCTAAAAAATAAAGGGAACACTGAAATACCACATCTTAGATATCACTGAATGAAATATTCCAGTTGCAAATCTTTATTCATTACATAGTGGAATGTGTTGGGAACAATAAAACAAAAATGATCAATGTAAATCAAAATGAATATCCCTTTGAGGTCTGGATTAGGAATGATACTCAAAATGAAAGTGGGAAATCAAATTACAGGCTGATCAAACTTCAGTGGAAATTGTTCTAGAGAAGGAAACAATGCTCAGTAATGTGTGTGGCCTCCACGTGCCTGTATGACCTCCTTACAATGCCTGGTCATGGTCCTAATGATGTGGCTGATGTTCTCCTGAGGAATCTCCTCCCAGACATGGATTACAGATCAGTCAACTCCTGGACAGTCTGTGGTGCAACGTAGTGTTGGTGGATGGAATGAGACATGATATCCCAGTTGTGCTCAATTGGATTCAGGTCTGGGAAACTGGCAGGCCAGTCCATAGCATCAATGCCTTCATCATGCAGGAACTGCTGGCACACTTCAGCCACATGAGACCTAGCACAGTCATGCATCAAAAGGAGCTCCGGGCCCACTGCACATGCATTTGGTATCACAGTGTGTCTGAGGATCTCATCCCGGTACCTAATGGCAGTCAGGGTACCTCTGGCTAGCACAGGGAGGGCCTCCCCACGCCATTACTGACTCACTGCCAAACCAGTCATGCTGGAGGATGCCGAAGGCAGCAGATCGTTCTCCATGGCGTCTCCAGACTCTGTCACATGCGCTCAGTGTGAACCTGCTCTCATCTGTGAATATCAGAGTGTTAAAGTCGAATCTGCCAATCTGGATGTTCTCTGGCAAATGCCAATTGCCCTGCACGGTGTTGGGCTGTAAACACAATACCCACTTGTAGATGTTAGGCCCTCAAACAACCCTCAAGGAGTCTGTTTCTGATAGCACTGCTCCTCCTGTTCTTCCTCGCACAAAGAAGGAATTAGTAGTCCTGCTGCTGTGTTGTTGCCCTCCTATGATCCCCTCCACATTTCCTGGTATCTGCTCCATGCTCTAGACACTGTGCTAAGAGACACAGCTACCCTTCTTGCCACTGCTCACATTGATGTGCCATTCTGGATGAGCTGCACTACCTGAGCAACTTCTGTGGGTTGTAGACACCGCATCATGTTAGTGTACCTCTAGGGGGAGAGCAATGACAAAATGCATAAGTGACCAAAACAACAGCCAAAAAGGATGAGAACAGAGAAATTATATGTGGTCACCACCTGCAGAACCACTCCACTATAGGGGTTGTCTTGCTAATTGCCTATCATTTCTACCTGCTGTCTGCTCCATTTGCACAAGAGCAGGAGAAATTGATTTATAATCAATGATGCTTCATAACTGGACAGGTTGATTTCACAAAAGTGTAATTGACTTGGAGTTACATTGTGTTGTTTAAGTGTTCCCTTTATTATTTTGAGCAGTGTAGTTAGCATGAGGAAGTAAAATTGTATCTCAAATGCTAAAAGAATTACTGTCATGAAAGAGGGGGAAACAGATAATCCTCAATAGGCAGTGTCCTCAATAGGCAGTGGGTTATTGAGATAACATAGGGCAGTGATGGAGAACCTTTTAGAGACCAAGTGCCGAGAAGAGATACAGCCCCACTGCAATAAATATTACATATATATATATATATATATATATATATATATATATATATATATATATATATATATATATATATATATATATATATATATATACACATATATACACACACACACACACACACACAGATATACACAGATATACACACGCTTCCTCTGAATAAAGCAGCCTTTGATCCCCACCTCTCTCAAAACTAAACTTGATACATTTAGAGGGAACCTGTCACCTCCCCCCCTTCCATGTGTTTTTAACTAAAAGAGCCTCCTTGTGCAGCACTTATGCTGCATTCTGTCAAGGTGGCTCTTTTAGTTCTGGTCCCTGCCAACGCTGCAATAAACGCTTTTATAATGTGCCCCTCATACTTCGAATTAGACCTGGGGGCAGTTCTTTCCCCCCTAACACAGACGCACCACAGCCGTCACTCAGGGCCTCTGCATGCCGCCTCCCCTTCTTTCATTAGCGTCCCCGGCGCCTGCGCTGTAAGATCGAAGGGCAGCGCAACTGCGCATGCCTGAAAAAAACTTGAGTGGTGCAGTTTCCAAAATGGGGTCACTTGTGGGGGGTTTCCACTGTTTAGGCACATCAGGGGCTCTGCAAACACGACATGGTGGCCGATCTAGATTTCAGACAATTTTACATTCAAAAAGTCAAACGGTGGGGGGCGTGGCTATGTAGCCGAAGAAGCAGGACGCACTGAGTGAGAGCTCCCAATATCCTTCCTTTATCCTGCCACATCTATCATATTCCGGTACACGTTACCGGCAAAAGCTGAAATCCCTTACCCCAGGGAACCCTGTGGACCCTCTGAACGGCCGCTGCAGCGATCCGAGGCGGCAGGAAGCTGCGGAGACAGAGGCACTGGGAGGACACACGTGGAGCGGCAGCCATCTTCGGTGCGCGCGCTCCGGGACACAGGACGCAGCGCCACCACCTCCAGCTGAAACCGGACTTCCCTCACAACGGAGCTGAAAGCGGCAGGATCGCGGTGGTGAGGACTGTGCTGACGCACGATAGTTAAGGCGCCTGATAGGGATATAGGGCTCGAGGGGAGCGGCGGCCATTACTATAGCGTGCTTCCTAACAGCACAGGGAGCGGCGCTTTATGTACCTGCGGTGCTACCTAAGAAACTATTCTGTGCCTGGGAAGCTAGTGGGGTGGTGCGGTGTATGTATGCCCTGAGATATTGGGCCCTGCACCTCCCCTGTTAATCAATTGCTTCACTGGTGGCGCCATAATAGTGGGAATTAACCCCCTCCCTGCTGCTCTCCCTCTATGCACGAACTGAGCACCTGCCCAGCATATAAAGCCTAAATAAATACTTGGACAACCACCCTGCGATCCTCACTATCATTACCTGTTAAATTTATGGAGCCTTGGAGCACAATCTAATACTGTACAAGACCTGGAGTTAGAGCTTGATTTATCTATAACCATAAAGTTGGAGCACAGCTTGCCTATAATTACTTCTGGAACTAATTTGTGAGGTCCTTTTGTGTATACCCGCCATGCAACATCCTAGAGGAGCGGCGGCTGCTGAAAAGCTTAAAAAATTCGCTAAGGATGACCCTCATGAAAATGTACGCAACCTCAGGGGTAACTCCACATCATCTCAACGCAGGGGTCGCCCCTCTGATGGTACCGGGGAAGGGGAGGAGGAAGAACTGACTCTCAAACAGGCATCGGAACAGTTAATGCAGGCTATATCCCTCACTAGATCATCTCTTACGGAGAAAATAGAGGATGTGCATACTGAAGTGGGCCGCCTGCGACATGACATGCAAACTATGAGGGGGCGTATTTCTGAGGTCGAAACAAGGGTGTCTCATATAGAAGACACTATCAATCCTATGGAGGCCAAATTGACCAAAGCCGCCGGATCCGTAAATGCTTGGAAGCAAAAAGCAGATGATTTGGAAAATAGACTGCGCCGTAATAACATTCGAATCATAGGTCTCCCGGAGCGGTCAGAGGGTCAGCGGCCTGAGCAATTTTTGGAGGAATGGCTCAAGTCTACACTAGGAGATGGTTTCTCCTCGACATTTGCGGTGGAAAGAGCCCATAGGGTACCAACGAGGCCCCTCCCTCCTGGAGCTCCACCACGCCCTTTCCTGGCACGTCTTCTTAATTGCAGAGACAGAGATACCACCCTTCGTCTGGCGCGTCAGAAAGGTCTCATCAAATTCGATAACGCCACCATATCGATTTTTCCAGATTTTTCCGTGGATCTTCAAAAGCAGCGTGCACGATTTGTGGATGTTAAGAAGCAACTTAGAGACAAGAACATTGTCTATTCTATGCTCTACCCAGCTCGGCTCCGCATCGTACATAATAGCTCCTCCTTGTTCTTCACAGATCCGGCAGAAGCGATTGAGTGGTTGCGATCTAATGGAGGACCGAATGTGGCAGACCCCTAACTTGGGTTCCTTGTTTGATGGCAATTAAAATTGAGCTTTCCGTATAGGTGCGGGAAAAATCAACAATACCGGACACTGAATTCAGTGAGGGTATCCCCTTTTCAATTTGACTGTGGGAAGATGAAAATACTTCCCCCTACTGTTCAAGTTTTCTTGTTTAACACGGTTTTCTGTTTCAGTTTTGATTGTTTATTCAGTAAGGCTGCCGCTGACACTAACTTTTTGCCCAATATGACGCTATTGAAATGCACCCGAATAATATTGATATGTATTAATTCTTCCCTCAAGAGTAAACATGGGAGCTGAACTTATATGTATAACCTGGAATATCCGAGGCATTAAAACCCCTAGAAAGAAAATTAAAGTATTTTCACAGATAAAAAGATACCACCCCCATATTGTAGCATTAATAGAAACACATTTAACAAGGGACACGGCTCGATGTATGCAAAAACCATGGGTACAGTGGTCCCTACACTCCTTCCACACCAGCTATTCAAGAGGGGTCTCTCTACTAATACACAAAGAGGTCAGATGGGAGGCCAAGGAGGCGAGACGTGATCCAGAGGGCCGCTTTGTTTTTGTGCATGCATTTATCAACTCACGAGAATACGTGTTGTTATGTATCTATAACCCCCCCCCTGCCAGTATGTCAATTCTCCGTATGGCCCTAGCCTTCTCCTTAAAATACCCGGAAGCCAATGTTATCTGCATGGGAGACTTTAATTTAGTTATGAATCAATCCATGGACAGATTGAGATTAGATGACGCAACATCGGGAGACACTTTACCACCTCAGCCTCCCTCTCAGTTGGCACTATTTATGGATGGTAGTGGATGGCTGGATTTATGGAGAATGAGTCACCCGGAGATCAGAGGGTATACTTGTCACTCATCCACTAGACAATCATTATCTCGAATAGACTATATATTTGGGTCGAGTGGATTGGCATTGTGGGTGGATAGTATTGAACATGGTAGCCGGGGGATCTCAGATCACAGCCCAATTATCCTTAAACTTAAAATTGGACGACCCGACAATAATAGTAGATCCTGGAAATTGAACCCCTTCTGGTTAAAATTAATAGACTCTAGTGACAGGACGGTTGATCAGTTAAATAATTTCATTCTAATACACTCGGAACTCCAAAACCTCGGTCTATTTTGGGACACCCTGAAGGCATACTTGAGGGGGTGTCTGTCCTCTACTATCTCCTATGTTAAGAGGGTAACGGCGAGGGAGGATGAGGAGATAGAACAAAGATTAAAAGATTCAGAGGCCACTTATATAGCTAATCAGTCCAGCAGTAATAGAATTGAATGGCTCACCTCCCAGAGACTTTATATCCAACATACAGATGTTAAATCAAAGCGTAAATTATTTTTCACTCGCCAATCCTATTTTGAGTTAGGGAATCAGGCCAGTACACTTTTGGCCTTCTTGGTACGCCAACATAATGCCTCCAATACAATATTGCAGATCCGGGTGTCTGATGGCTCTTTGGTGTCTTCTACTGACGGAATACTTCAGGGCTTTTATGACTATTATACCTCATTATATAAATCTAGCAGTGACTCTGGTATTGAGGAGTGCTTAGATTATTTATCAGATATAACATTCCCCTCGCTAAGTCCATCGCAACAGGCCCTTATGGAGGCTGAATTTACTCTGGAAGAGGTGGAGCAAGCTATAGGTGATATGGCAACTGGAAAGGCCCCGGGACCTGATGGATTTCCCATAGAGTTCTATAGGAAATACCGTGACAAGTTAGCCCCTATACTGCTGAAGGTACTCAAAGGAATATGGGAGGGGGAATCTGTACCCGAAACGTTTTATGATGCTAATATTGTAGTACTCAGGAAGGAGGGGAAGGACCCTTTGGATTGTGGATCATATAGACCAATTTCTTTGGTGAACGTGGATTACAAAATTTTCACTAAAATTATAGCTACTAGATTGAATAAGACCATATTAGATCTTATACACCCAGATCAAACCGGTTTCATGCCTGGGAAAAGCACCTCTATCAATATCAGGCGGGTACAGTCGGTCATACAATATAGTTCTTTGGAACCAGATAACAAGTGGGCATTGGCTTCACTAGACGCAGCCAAGGCTTTTGACTCCCTCGAATGGCCCTTCTTAATTGCATGTCTACGGAAATATGGGTTTGGAAATAAATTCTTGAGAGGGATAGATACATTGTATGTGAAACCTAGGGCACGAATGGTGGTGAATGGCTCAATGTCCGCATCGTTTTCTTTGCATAGGGGGACTCGACAAGGGTGCCCTCTCTCCCCAGCTTTATTTGCCCTGGCGATAGAGGCCTTGGCAATACGAATGAGGTCTTCTGTAGATATTAAAGGGATACATATCGCGGATAGGATAGACGTCATCGGTCTGTATGCTGATGATATGGTGGTGTTTATGGATCAAACGGAAGACACATTACCAAAAGTAATAACGATGATAGATAGATTTAGTAAATTTTCTGGCCTTTATATAAATTGGGAAAAATCTGCTCTGATGCCTCTCTCCCATACCCCAATGTCCTGCCTTGAAACCCTCTCACTGCTACCCATTGTTTCCCAGTTTAAATATCTAGGAATATATATGTCCCAAAGTAGCCACCTAGATCTACATCTTAATATATTCCCGTTACTGGATATGGTTAAGCTCAAATTCGCTACCTGGGACAAATTACCGTTATCTGTGGCTGGACGTATTAATCTTATAAAGATGATATTACTCCCAAAATTGAGCTATTGTTTTCAACATAGCGCGGTTATAATACCTAAATCTTTCTTCGCAACCCTAAATTCCCTTACTACGTCCTTCATATGGGGAAAGGCTAGGCCTAAGCTTAAATTATCCACCCTACAAAGGCCTAAACAAGGGGGTGGGGCGGCCCTGCCAGACTTCTATCTATACTATCTAGCTGGTCAGACCAAAATGTTGAGTATGTGGATGCCCGGGAAAACTCTTCCTAACTCTGAACACCATATTCTGTACTCAGCCAAAATTGATTGTCCACTGGGATTTTTGGAGTTGGAGAGAACTGCGGTTCCTCATTTGCTTCCTTTGCTCCGACTAGCACGATCAATATGGAGGCAAACTAAAAAGGTGACAGGATTTGCTGATATAGCAGCTGAAATGCCATTGTGGTATAATAGTTATTTTCCGGAATTATTGGGTCATCCGTCCACTGAATTCTGGATATCGTATAATGTCCTTACAGTGAGTAATCTATATAAACAAGGGGTTTTTGTCTCTTTTGAACAACTACAAAATACCTACAGTATACCCAAATCTCAATTTTTCCGTTACCTACAACTAAGGTCAGCCTTCCAGTCACACATGCGGAATATGGGTATGGGCCGAGCTATCTCAGATTTACCGCTAATAGGTATCCTTAATTCGCAGGGTCCCCAGGGACTTATTTCCTCTCTGTATACCTATCTGTTATCCATGGGCGAGGGATCCACCATAGATTCAATTAAGGGGAAATGGGAACGGCTTCTCCCAGGTACACTGGGAGAGGAATGGGATGAAATTTTGGAGTCCCCAACTAAAGTATCCCCATCAGTTAATAATAGGATGATACAACTGTACATCATATATCAGTCCTATCTGACCCCGATTCGTCTCTTTAAAATGGGTCGTTTGCATTCGTCAGACTGCCTGAGATGCCATTCTAGCAATGCGGATTTTATCCACATGATATGGAAATGTCCTATTATCTTCCAGTTCTGGAATGAGGTAACGGCACTATTGACATCGCTGGTGTCGATCCCTGTCCCACTTGAACCTCTGGTATGCTTGTTTGGAGTATGGGAAGCTGAGACTTGGGATCGTCATATGGGAATTTTCCTGAGGGAGACTCTGTTTTTGGCACGAAAGGTGTTGGCTCTGCGATGGATGGGGGGTTCTTGCCCAACTCTTAGAACGTGGGTCGACTTGGTAAATTCCATTATTCCGTATGAGCGAGCATTATATCAGAATAGAGGTAATCCAGCCAAATTTGAGAAGATATGGGGAAGATGGAACTCCTCTTGCCATACTGTTTAGGTCAACATAACTTAACAATTATACAAGGAAAGGGTGTAAGATTGCATGGGCATTACCTACTCACAGGGCAGAATTTATCTAGAACTCTCCTTTAAGCGGCAGCATGTTAGTTTTAGAGGTTTCATTAGAAGTTAAGATAGTTAAAGTTTGAATAAGATATAAACAAATGATTGACATGCATTGCTTGTAACCTTTGCAATATCCCAGACATGGTTATGTGTGGTAATTTTATATACCTTATGGATGATAACGAATATTAGCAAATGTATGTATGATTCATGCTGTAATCAATAAACGAATTTAAAAAAAAAAAAGTCAAACGGTGTTCATTCCCTTCTAATCCCTGCCGTGCGCCCAAACAGTGGATTTCCCGCACGTATGGGGTATCGGCATACTCAGGAGAAATTGCACTACAAATTTTTTAGTCAGTTTTCTCATGTTAGCCTTGTGAAAATAAAAAAGTTTGGATCTAAATTAAATTTTTTGTGAAAAACGTTAAATGTTAATTTTTTCCTTCTACATTGCTTCAGTTCTCATGAAGCAACTGAAGAGTTAATAAACTTACTGAATGTGGGTTTGAGCACCTTGGGCGGTGCAGGTTTTAGAATGGTGTCACTTTTGGGTATTTTCTGTCAAATAGACCCCTCAAACTCACTTCAAATGTGATATGGTAGCTGAAAAAAATGGTTTTGTAAATTGTTGGAAAAATTAGAAATCACTGGTCAACTTTTAACCCTTATAACTGCCTAACAAAAAAAATGGTGTTTCAAAAATTGTGCTGATGTAAAGTAGACATGTGGGAAATGTTTTTTATTAACTGTTTTGTGTGACATAACTCTTATTTAAGGGCACAAAATTTAAAAGTTTAAACATTTCCAAAACTTTTGCCAAATTTCAATTTTTTTCATAAACGCAAGACATTTTTACCACTAACGTGAAGTACAAATTGTCACGAGAAAACAATCTCAGAATCAGTGAGATCCGTTGAAGCGTTCCAGAGTTATTACCTCTAAGTGACAGAGGTCAGAATTGTAAAAATTAGCTCAGTCACGAAGGTGGTTGAATATTTTTAGTCCACATCAGTGATTTTGTCTATACAGTAGATTAACCCCTTCACCCCCAAGGGTGGTTTGCACGTTATGGACCGGGACAATTTTTACAATTCTGACCACTGTCCCTCTATGAGGTTATAACTCTGGAACGCTTCAACGGATCCTGGTGATTCTGACATTGTTTTCTCGTGACATATTGTACTTCATGATAGTGGTAAAATTTCTTTGATATTACCTGTGTTTATTTGTGAAAAAAATGGAAATTTGGCGAAAATTTTGAAAATTTCGCAATTTTCCAAATTTGAATTTTTATGCAATTAAATCACAGTGATATGTCACACAAAATACTTAATAAGTAACATTTCCCACATGTCTACTTTACATCAGCACCATTTTGGAACCAAAATTTTTTTTTGTTAGGGAGTTATAAGGGTTAAAAGTTGACCAGCAATTTCTCATTTTTACAACACCATTTTTTTTTTTAGGGACCACATCTCATTTGAAGTCATTTTGAGGGGTCTATATGATAGAAAATACCCAAGTGTGACACCATTCTAAAAACTACACCCCTCAAGGTGCTCAAAACCACATTCAAAAAGTTTATTAACCCTTCAGGTGTTTCACAGGAATTTTTGGAATGTTTAAATAAAAATGAACATTTAACTTTTTTTCACACAAAATTTACTTCAGCTCCAATTTGTTTTATTTTACCAAGGGTAACAGGAAAAAATGGACCCCAAAAGATGTTATACAATTTGTCCTGAGTACGCCGATACTCCATATGTAGGGGTAAACCACTGTTTGGGCGCATGACAGAGCTCGGAAGCGAAGGAGCGCCGTTTGACTTTTCACTGCAAAATTGACAGGAATTGAGATGGGACGCCATGTTGCGTTTGGAGAGCCACTGATGTGCCTAAACATTGAAGCCCCCCCACAAGTGACACCATTTTGGAAAGTAGACCCCCTAAGGAACTTATCTAGATGTGTGGTGAGCACTTTGACCCACCAAGTGCTTCACAGAAGTTTATAATGCAGAGCCGTAAAAATAAAACAAATTTTTTTTCCCACAAAAATTATTTTTTAGCCCCCAGTTTTGTATTTTCCCGAGGGTAACAGGAGAAATTGGACCCCAATAGTTGTTGTCCAATTTGTCCTGAGTACGCTGATACCCCATATGTGGGGGGGAACCACCGTTTGGGCACATGGGAGGGCTCGGAAGGGATGGAGCGCCATTTGGAATGCAGACTTAGATGGAATGGTCTGCAGGCATCACATTACGTTTGCAGAGCCCCTAATGTACCTAAACAGTATAAACCCCCCACAAGTGACCCAATATTGGAAACTAGACCCCCCAAGGAACTTATCTAGTTGTGTTGTGAGAACTTTGAACCCCCAAGTGTTTCACTACAGTTTATAACGCAGAGCCGTGCAAATAAAAAATATTTTTTTTCCACAAAAATTATTTTTTAGCCCCCAGTTTTGTATTTTTCCAAGGGTAACAGGAGAAATTGGACCCTATATATTGTTGTCCAATTTGTCCTGAGTACGCTGATACCTGATATCTGGGGGGGAACCACCGTTTGAGCGCATGGCAGAGCTCGGAAGGGAAGGATCATCATTTGCAATGCAGACTTAGATGGATTGGTCTACAGGCGTCACATTGCATTTGCAGAGCCCCTAATGTACCTAAACAGTATAAACCCCCCACAAGTGACCCAATATTGGAAACTAGACCCCCCAAGGAACTTATCTAGTTGTGTTGTGAGAACTTTGAACCCCCAAGTGTTTCACTACAGTTTATAACGCAGAGCGGTGAAGATAAAAAAAATAAAAAATTTCCCCAAAAAATTATTTTTTAGCCCCCAGTTTTGTATTTTCCCAATGGTAAGAGGAGAAATTGGACCCCAAAAGTTGTTGTCCAATTTGTCTTGAGTACGCTGATACCCCATATGTGGGGGGGAACCACCGTTTGGGAGCATGGGAGGGCTCGGAAAGGAAGGAGCGCCATTTGGAATGCAGACTTAGATGGAATGGTCTGCAGGCGTCACATTGCGTTTGCAGAGCCCCTAATGTACCTAAACAGTAGAAACCCCCCACAAGTGACACCATTTTGGAAAGTAAAACCCCTAAGGAACTCATCGAGATGTGTTGTGAGAGCTTTGAACCCCCAAGTGTTTCACTACAGTTTATAACGCAGATCCATGCAAATAAAAAAATTTTTTTTTTCCACAAAAATTATTTTTTAGCCCCTAGTTTTGTATTTTCCCAAGGGTAACAGGAGAAATTGGACCCCAAAAGTTGTTCTCCAATGTGTTCCGAGTACGCTGATACCCCATATGTTGGGGTAAACCCACGGGAGAGCTTGGAAGGGAAGAAGCACTGTTTTACTTTTTCAACGCAGAATTGGCTGGAATTGAAATCGGACGCCATGTCACGTTTGGAGAGCCCCTGATGTGCCTAAACAGTGGAAACCCCCCAATTATAACTGAAACCCTAATCCAAACACACCCCTAACCCTAATCCCAACGGTAACCCTAACCACACCTCTAACCCAGACACACCCCTAACCCTATTCCCAACCGTAAATGTAATCCAAACCCTAACTTTAGCCCCAACTCTAGCCCTAACCCTAACCCTAGCCCTAACCCTATTGGGAAAATGGAAATAAATACATTTTTTACATTTTTTTTATTTTTCCCTAACTAAGCGGGTGATGAAGGGGGGTTTGATTTACTTTTATAGCGGGTTATTTTGCGGATTTTTATGATTGGCAGCCGTCACACACTGAAAGACGCTTTTTATTGCAAAAAATATTTTTTGCGTTACCACATTTTGAGAGCTATAATTTTTCCATATTTGAGACCACAGAGTCATGTGAGGTCTTTTTTTTTGTGGGACGAGTTGACGTTTTTATTGGTAACATGTTCGGGCACGGGATATTTTTTTGATCGCTTTTTATTCCGATTTTTGTGAGGCAGAATGACCAAAAACCAGCTATTCATGAATTTCTTTTGGGGAAGGCGTTTATACCGTTCCACATTTGGTAAAATTGATAAAGCAGTTTTGTTCGTCGGGTCAGTACGATTACAGCGATATCTCATTTATATAATTTTTTTTTGTTTTGGCGCTTTTATACGATAAAAGCTATTTTATAGAAAAAATAATTATTTTGGCATCGCTTTATTCTGAGGACTATAACTTTTTTATTTTTTTTCTGATGATGCTGTATGGCGGCTCGTTTTTTGCGGGACAAGATGACGTTTTCAGCGGTACCATGGTGATTTATATCTGTCTTTTTGATCGCGTGTAATTCCACTTTTTGATTGGCGGTATGAGAATAAAGCGTTGTTTTTTGCCTCGTTTTTTTTTTTTTTTTTTTTTTTTACGGTGTTCACTGAAGGGGTTAACTAGTGATAGAGTTTTATAGGTGGGGTCGTTACGGACGCGGCGATACTAAATATGTGTACTTTTATTGTTTCATTTTTTTTTATTTAGATAAAGAAATGTATTTATGGGAGTATTTTTTTTATTATTATTTATTTATTTAGGAATTTTTTTTTACACATGTGGACGTTTTTTTTTTACTTTGTCCCAGGGGGGGACATCACAGATCATTGATCTGGCAGTGTGCACAGCACTCTGCCAGATCGACGATCTGCTGTGCAGGGCTGCAGGCTTACCAAGTGTCTGCACTGAGCAGACACTCGGTAAGCCACCTCCCTCCCTGCAGGACCCGGATGCCGCGGCCATCTTGGATCCGGGACCTGCGGCGAGGAGGGAGGTAGGAGACCCTCGGAGCAACGCGATCACATCGCGTTGCTCCGGGGGTCTCAGGGAAGCACGCAGGGAGCCCCCTCCCTGCGCGATGCTTCCCTATACCGCCGGCACACCGCGATCATGTTTGATCGCGGTGTGCCGGGGGTTAATGTGCCGGGGGCGGTCCGTGACCACTCCTGGCACATAGTGCCGGATGTCAGCTGCGATAGTCAGCTGACACCCGGCCGCGATCGGCCGTGCTCCCCCCGTGAGTGCGGCCGATCGCGTATGACGTACTATTCCGTCCTTGGGAAGTAGGGCCCACCCCACATGGACGGAATAGTACGTCTAATGACAGAAAGGGGTTAAGTGGTGTTCAGAGGTCCTCAAATCAGTGACATTTTTAAAACTAAAATTAAAACATTTTACAATTTAAAAATTTCCAACTGCAAATAACTACATTAAACAATAACAATTTTTACATAACATTTTCAGGTATTTTAATATATTTCCATTTTTGTGAAATTACTTCCATTTTACTTTTCCAAAGCAATGTGTCCCTGGGCATTACTGTGCTATGTTACATTGCAAATGTTTCATGAAGCGTATGCAAGTCTCCAAATGTGCAGGTACTCACAGATTTGGCTTGCGGAAAGTTCCCTTGACAGGCCTGCTTGGAAAGGTCCTGACGTCCAATGAGTAGGCAGACAGCTTCCGGCCAGTCAGAGGCAGGCTCTTGTCGACACTGATAGATGGCGTGTCGGATGGAAAGTGCAACCCCAAATGGAAGGGACTCCAAATCTTGCAGCGAAAATCCTTGCAAAAATTAAATAGTAACTTTAAGAGACTAAAAAGAGTAGAAGATGAAATAAAACAAATTTTAAAAAATCCATTTAACTTTTTTTATGGCTCTGATGGCACTTCTTATTCTGACATATGTCGGCTGCAGCACTGTCATGAAAGTCTTGTGCTACTTCAATTACCATGTATATCATCATGTAATTTTTTCTTGACCAGTTGTGGTTACGGGGTGGAAATGAAGACAAAGTATTTTGTCATTAAAATCTACCACCCCCGCCACTAAGATAATAAACACACATGCACAGTTGTGATAGGCATTACTGGCGCCCCTGAAAACTAATTACAGCACGTAAAATATCTCCTGAAATAAGACTGATTCACGAAACTGCTTAAACACTAAAAATCTTATTAGTAAAAATAATGGCACCTTTCATTCAATTTCCAACAATGGACAAAATCAGATTAAGGATCCTGATTCCAACAATGTGTCACTTAGAGGGCTGCATGCTGTCATTTTGATACAATCACTGTTTTTTTCTGCTGCAGAATTAGCAGCACTCAGAATGCTGATAAATGTATATAACCTCACCCACACCACTTATTGGCAGAAAGCAGGGGTGGTGGGGTTACACATAGCAATTGACCAAGAGCCACGAGATACCTAGTCCAGTAGTGCTAATCTCCTACTCTACTGATAAAACACTACTTTTATTGAAACCGCAACACACAGCCCCCGTTTTCCAGCATACTATATAGGAAAATCAATGGTGTCATTCAAAAGTACAACTCGTCAAACAAAAAACAAGCCTTCATATGGATATGTTGAGGGAAATAAGGTGGCTCAGTTATTAGCACTGCAGCACTGGGGTCCTGGGTTAAAATGCCACCAAGGACAACATCTGTAAGAAGTTTGTATGCCCTCTTCGTATTTGTGTGGATTTTCTCCGGGAACTCCTGTTTCCTCCCACACTCCAAAGACATACTGATAGGGAATAGTGAGCCCCAATGGGGACAGTGATTATAATGTCTTAAAGCACTTTGGAATTAATGGCACTGTAAGGTTTTGTGAACACGTTCAGGATTTTTAGCGTTTTTTCGGCCGTTTTCTGCTAAAAACCGCTTACATAAGCATCCCATCATTTTTAATGCATTCCGCATTTTTTTGTGCGCATGTTTTTCCCACGGCAGAATCGCATTCCGGAAACAAACGCAGCATGTTCATTCTTTGTGCGGAATTGGGGGGATTTCGCACACATAAGAATGCATTGATCCGCTTACTTCCCGCATGGGGCTATGCCCACCATGCGGGAAGTAAGTGGATCATGTGCGGTTGGTACCCAAGGGTGGAGGAGAGGAGAAAAATATAAAAAAATTAAAAAAATAAATAAAAAATCGTGATATTCTCACCTTCCGGCGGCCCCCGCAGCCTTCCCGATCCTCGCGATGCTCCCGTTCCCAGTAATGTTTTGCGGCAATGACGTAGCGGTCTCGAGTGATGCTACGTCATCTGGGGTCATTGTAGCGAGGCATTGCTGGGAACGGGAGGATTGTGAGGACCGGGAAGGCTGCGGGGGCCGCCGGAAGGTGAGAATATCATGATTTTTTTAATTTTTTTTTTCTATTATTTTTAACATTATATCTTTTTACTATTGATGCTATATAGGCAGCATCAATAGTAAAAAGTTGGTCACACTTGTCAAACACTATATTTGACAAGTGTGACCAACCTGTCAATCAGTTTCCAAGCGATGCTACAGATCGCTTGGAAAACGCTAGCATTCTGCAAGATAATTACACTTGTAAAATGCTAGTGTTTAGCGGGAATATGCATGCCAATTCTGCATAGGAGATTTACAATGATATGCACAAGGGTCTTCTGCAGACTCCCAGATGTCATGCAACCTATTGGCGCCTCGCGATCACGTCACAGGAGTGGGACTTAGAAAGCGCTGGCCAGAAGCATGTCATAACTGCTGGTGTCAGTGATTGACAGCGGCATTCAACTGGTTAAGGCTGGGTTCACATTACGTTATAGGCATCCGTTAGACGGACTACGTTACACCGCGGCATAATGCAGCGTAAGATAGTCCGTTAACGCCGCCATTAAGTCCTATGTCGGATGCATCGCTAGTGCACGTCCACAATGGGCGTGCGCTAGCGATGTGCCGTCATTGAGTGATGAACCTTGGGACAAGGGCTGCAGCGTTTCCGGGTCAGTCACTGCTAGCGCAGATAGAGCATCTGCTAGCTCTATCTGCGCTAGCGTGATGACATATCGGCACTTGCGTTAACAGCAGCCCGTTAACGGGGCTGTAGATAAGCGCCTGATGCTGGTGGGCTTAGGTCACCTTCGATTTTGGGGGTGACAGGTTCTCTTTAAAGGGTTAAGCTTAATTTCACAAAAAAAACAAACTACAAGAAAACTGGTGGCACCTTCCCTTTAATCCGCTGGCAACTAAAGTGAGTAAACATCTAAATGAAAAACGCCAAATTGTGCCCAATTAGCCATTTTCCTTCCCCGGTGTCATGTGACTTATTAGTGTTACAAGGTCTCAGATATGAATTGGGAGCAGGTGTGTTATATTTGTTATCATCGCTCTCACACTCTCTCATACTGGTCACTGTAAATTCAACATGGCACTGCGTAGCAAAGAACGCTCTGAGAATTTGAAAAAAATGAATTGCTGCTCTACATAAAGAAGCAAATCATTTTATAGCCTAGGCCAGTGGTGGTGAACCTATGGCACGCGTACTAGAGGGGCACACAGAGCCCTCCCGGTGGGCACGCAAGCCATCTTCTCAAAACTAACGCCGCCATCACTCTCCTCAGCTCGCTCACCATGTCCCTCATCACTAGCGCTGCGACCACTCTCCTCTGCACTTGCAACGTCCCATCAGGCCAGGCATGTCCTGAGTAGGGAGATGGCGCATAGGCTGAGGAGATGGTGCGTGTGCCCACAGATAGGATTGTGATATATGAGGAAACCAGGCCAGCACTGGAACGGGCAAAGGCGAGTAGCATTTTTTTAATGTGAGGCCATTATACAGTATGAAACATCATGTCAGTACATTTATACAGTATGGAGCATCATGTGGGGCCACTATACAGCTTGGAACCCTATGTGGGCACATTATACAGTATTGAGTACTATGTGGGGCCCTTATACATTATGGAGCACTGTGTGGCCATTATACAGTATGGAGCACTATGTGGGGCCATTATACAGTATGGAGCATCATGTGTGACCATTAGACAGTATGGAGCATCATGTGTGGCCATTATACAGTATGGAGCACTATGTGGGGCCATACTACAGTATGGAGCACTATGTGGGGCCATTATACAGTATGAAGCATCATGTGGGGCCACTATACTGTATTTATACATGTGTGGCCATTATACATCACGACGCATCGTGTGGGGCCATTATACATTATGGAGCATCATGTAGGGCCACTATACAGCATGGATCACCCTGTGGGGCCATTATTCATTATGGAGCATTATGTGGGCACATTATACAGTTTGGAGCACTATGTGGGGCCATTATACAGTATTCTTTATATATTTAAATTAGGCCATATGCATTTTACTGCTATTATATAACATTATACTGTATTATTTCACTATAATTCCAAAAGTTAAATGTTTTATTTGATAAGGAAAAATTTCCTCAATTGTAGACACTTTTTTTTTTTTTTTTTAACAAATATCAAGGTTGGCCCGTGACTTTGTGCAAGCTTTTAACTTTGGCCCTCTGTGTAATTGAATTTGACATCCTTGGCTTAAAGGTTTATTTTCATCATGATAAAGGGCCACAATTGCAAAGAGGTTGTGCAAACAAACTTTGCAATTTTACTTTTGATTCAAAATCCTCTCCATTCTCAAGAACAGACCTCCACTGCATTTGGTGGCTAGTATCTTAGGCTTGGAGTACAGCGCTTACAAGCTCTTTGCTATAGACTGTATAGCGCGCTAATGTACAAGTTGTTTTTCTAATATAAAACCTCAGTATTCAGGTAAATTGCCGTGTTGGCACTTGGCGATAAATAAGTGAGTTTTGGATTGCAGTTTGGGCACTCTAAAAGGTTCGCAATCACTGCTCTATAGCTAAGAGCTTGCAAGCACTGCATTCCAAGCCTAAGATACTAGCCACCGATTGCAGTGGAGGTCGGTTCTTGAGAATGGAGAGGATTATTAATCAAAATTAAAATTGCAAAGCTGTTTATTTTGACAACCTCTTTCAAGGAATCTAGTATATATAACCTGTAACATTATACTTTTCAAGAAAGGCATCCAGTCCCCTCTTAAATTTTAGTAGGGAATCACTCATTACAACATCATACGGCAGAGTGTTCCATAGTCTCACTGCTCTTACAGTAAAGAATCCGCGTCTGTTATTATGCTTAAACCTTCTTTCCTCTAGATGTATAGGATGACCCCTTGTCCCTGTCTCAGGTCTATGAGTAAAAAGATCATTAGACAGGTCTTTGTACTGTGCCCTCATATTTTTACATTAAAATAATATCACCCCTTAGCCTTCGTTTTTCCAAACTAAATAACCCCAAGTTATAACCAGCAATAACCTATCTTGGTATTGCAGACCCCCCAATCCTCTAATAACCTTGGTCGCTCTTCTCTGCACCCGCTCTATTTCAGCTATGTCTTTCTTATACACTGGAGACCAGAACTGTACACAGTATTCTAAGTGTGGTCGAACTAGTGACTTGTATAGAGGTAAAATTATGTTCTAATCATGAGCATCTATGCCTCTTTTAATGCATCCCATTATTTTATTTGCCTCTGTAGCAGCTGCCTGACACTGGCCACTAAATGTGAGTTTGTCGTCCACCAATACACCCAGGTCTTTGTCATTGATGGTTTTGCCCAGTTTTTTACAATTAAGCACATCATTATACATCTTATTTGCTCTACCCAAGTGCATGACCTTACATTTATCCCCATTAAAGCTCATTTGCCATTTATCAGCCCAAGCTTCTAGTTTACATAAATCCTCCTGTAATATAAAATTGTCCTCCTCTGTATTGATTACCCTGCAGAGTTTAGTGTCATCTGCAAATATTTAAATTCTGCTCTGTATGCCCCCTACAAAATGATAAATAAATATGTTAAAAAGAAGAGGGCCCAATACTGACCCCTGTGGTACCCCACTGCTAATCGCGACCCAGTCCGAGTGTGCTCCATTAATAACCACCCTTTGTTTACCATCCCTAAGCCAGCTCTTAACCCACTTACATATATTTTCCCCTATCCCCATTGTTCTTATTTTATGTATCAACCTTTTGTATGGCATCGTATCAAAAGCTTTTGAAAAGTCCATATACACTATGTCCACTGCGTGTCCTTGGTCCAGTCCGGAACTTACCTCTTCATAGAAACTGATCAGATTAGTCTGACAGGAATGGTCTCTAGTAAACCCATGCGGATATTGGGTCATGAGGTTAATCCTCTTCAGATACTGCAGCATAGCATCCCTTAGAATGCCCTCCAGGATTTTACCCACAGTAGAGGTTAAGCTTACTGGCCTATAATTTCCGAGTTCAGATTTTGTCCCCTTTTTGAATATTGACACCACATTTGCTATACGCCAGTCCTGTGGACAGACCCTGTTATTATGGAGTCTATAAAGGTTAAAAATAATGGAATGGTGTATCCCATCTGGGCCTGGAGATTTGTCAATTTTAGTGATTTTTAGACGCCGCCGTACTTCCTGCTGGGTTAAGCAGGTGACACTTAATGGGGAATTTTTGTTATCACTGATCATATTGTCTGCCATGGAATTTTCTTGTGTAAATACTGATGAAAAAAAGTCATTTAGCATATTGGCTTTTTCCTCATCCACCATTTTACCCAGACTATTTTTAAGGGGGCCAACACTTTCATTTTTTAGTTTCTTACTATTTATGTAGTTAAAGAATATTTTGGGATTATTTTTACTCTCTCTGGCAATGAGTCTCTCTATCTCAATCTTTGCTGCCATGATTTGCTTTTTACAGAATTTATTTTATTTTCTGTACTTATTTATTTAATGCCTCCTCACTACCTACTTCCTTTAATTCTCTAAATGCTTTCTTTTTGTCCCTTATTGCGCCCCTTACAGCTCTATTTAGCCATATTGGTTTCCTCCTATTTCTAGTATGTTTATTCCCATACGGTATATACTGTGCACAGGTCCTATCCAGGATGCTAATAAACGTCTCCCATTTTCTTTGTGTATTTTTATGCCTCAGGATATCGTCCCAGTTAATTGCACCAAGATCCTCTCTCATCCGTTGGAAATTTGCCCTCCTGAAGTTTAGTGTCCTTGTAACCCCCCTACTACCCATCTTATTAAAGGTTACATGAAAACTTATTTTGTGATCACTATTCCCCAAGTGACCCCCAACCCTTATATTTGATATGCGGTCTGGCCTGTTGGTTAATATTAGGTCTAGCAGTGCCCCCCCTCCTTGTTGGGTCCTGAACCAGTAGTGAAAGGTAATTGTTTCTCATAGTTGTCAAAAACCGATTACCTTTGCTGGAACTGCAGGTTTCTGTTCCCCAATCTATTTCAGGGTAGTTGAAGTCCCCCATAATAATGGCTTCTCCTTGAGCAGCAGCTTCATCTATTTGCTTTATGAGGATATTCTCCGTTGCTTCCATTATTTTTTGGACACTTATAACTAACCCCTATCAGTAATTTATTATTTTTCCCCCTCCCCTTATCTCCACCCACAGGGACTCTACATTTTCATTAGATTAACCTATATTATCACGCCGGATGGGTTTTAAGGATGATTTTACATATAGACACACACCTCGCTTATCCGTTTGGTTATTTCTGAACAGACTATAGCCCTGCAAGTTAATAGTCCAGTCATGGCTCTCGTCCAGCCATGTCTCAGATATCCCCACCATGTCATAGTTATGCTTCAACAACATTAATTCTAATTCGTCCATTTTGTTGGCGAGGCTTCTGGCATTAGTATACATGCACTTTATGTATCTCTCTGCACCTCTATTCTTTCTTAAATTATTACCTGTTCTAACCCCCCCCCCATGCCACCGCCACCCCCAACATCCTTATTTGTGCCCAGGTCTCTATCTGCACTATCTTCCCCTCCTATAACATGAATACCCTCCCCCCAATCCCTAGTTTAAACACTCCCCCAACCTTCTAGCCATTCTCTCCTCCAGCACAGCTGCACCCTCCCCATTGAGGTGCAGCCCGTCCCTAGCATAGAACCTGTAGCCAACTGAGAAGTCGGCCCAGTTCCCCAGGAACCCAAACCCCTCCTTCCTACACCAATTTTTGAGCCACTTATTAACCTCCCGATGATACTCACACACCACCTCCTCACCTCGCCCCCTATCTGTCGGAGTCCCACAAGGTTCAGTTCTTGGGCCCCTTCTCTTCTCCATTTACACCTTTGGCCTGGGACAGCTCATAGAATCTCATGGCTTTCAGTATCACCTCTATGCTGATGACACACAGATCTACATCTCTGGACCAGATATCACCTCCCTACTAACCAGAATCCCTCAATGTCTGTCCACTATTTCATCCTTCTTCTCCGCTAGATTTCTGAAACTTAACATGGACAAAACAGAATTCATCATCTTTCCCCCATCTCACGTGACCCCCCCAACGAACCTAACCATTACAGTAAATGGCTGCCCACTCTCCCCAGTCCCACAAGCTCGCTGCCTCGGGGTAATCCTTGACGCTGATCTCTCCTTCAAACCACATATCCAAGCCCTTTCCACTTCCTGCCGACTTCAACTCAAAAATATTTCACGAATCCGTTCATTCCTCAACAAAGAATCTGCAAAAACCCTAGTCCATGCCCTCATCATCTCTCGCCTTGACTACTGCAACCTCCTGCTCTGTGGCCTCCCCTCGAACACTCTCGCACCCCTCCAATCTATTCTAAACTCTGCTGCCAGACTAATCCACCTGTCCCCCCGCTATTCCCCTGCCTCTCCCCTCTGTCAATCCCTTCACTGGCTCCCCATTGCCCAGAGACTCCAGTACAAAACCCCAACCATGACGTACAAAGCCATCCACAACCTATCTCCTCCATACATCTGTGACCTCGTCTCCCGGTACTTTCCTACCACGCAACCTCCGATCCTCACAAGATCTCCTTCTCTACTCCCCTCTTATCTCCTCTTCCCACAATCGCATACAAGATTTCTCTCGCGTATCACCCCTACTCTGGAACCCTCTACCACAACACATCAGACTCTCGCCTACCATCGAAATCTTCAAAAAGAACCTGAAGACCCACCTCTTCCGACAAGCCTACAACCTGCAGTAACCACCGATCAACCAAACCGCTGTATGACCAGCTCTATCCTCACCTACTGTATCCTCACCCATCCCTTGTAGATTGTGAGCCTTCGCGGGCAGGGTCCTCTCTCCTCCTGTACCAGTTATGACTTGTATTGTTTAAGATTATTGTACTTGTTTTTATTATGTATACCCCTCCTCACATGTAAAGCGCCATGGAATAAATGGCGCTATAACAATAAATAATATAATAATAATAATAATAATAATAATAATAATACTCTGGCGTGGCACAGGCAGTATTTCAGAGAATACCACCGTGGAGGTCCTTGCTTTCAGCTTGCAGCCTAATTCCCTGAAATCATCTTTAAGGACCTTCCACCTACCTCTTTGTCATTTGTGCCAATGTGCACCATGACCGCTGGGTCCTCACCAGCCCCTCCCAGTAATCTGTCCACCCGATCAGCGATGTGTCGGACTCGAGCGCCAGGTAGGCAGCACACCGTTCGACGATCCCTGTCTTTGTGACAGATTGCCCTATCTGTTCCCCTAATAATTGAGTCCCCCACTACCAGCACCTGTCTGGCTTGCCCTGCTCTCCTATTTCCCTCCTTACTGGAGCAATCACTCCTCCGGCTTTCAGAGGACATGCCTGGCTGCAGCAGTGCTACCCCTGTACTGGCACCACCCTCATCTGCCAACTTAGCAAACTTATTGGGGTGTGGCAAATCAGGACTAGCCTCCCTGGCACTCTTCCCTCTACCCCGCCTTCTGACTATCACCCAGCTAGCTGCCTCACTTTCCTGCAGTTCCTTACTACCATCCCCCTCATCTATCCCATTGAGCGTCTGCTCAGTGAGCAGAAGACTCCTCTCCATATTGTCTATGGATCTCAGTGTTGCCAGCTGCACATTTAGATCCAGAATCTGGGCTTCCAAATGCACAACGTGCTCACATCTCGCACAGCAGTATGCTGATCAAGGATTGTATACATGTGGCAAGATGTGCACTGGATGGCATTAACAATAGTGGAGCACATTTCCTAATGGGGATTGCACCAGACAGAAAAGTAAAATAAAAAATAAATGCAAAGTATTAATAAAATACAGACAGCAATTCAGTAATTCCTCCCTTGGAAACTCCCTGAATCCAAAGTCACTGACTCACAAGTCACACTTACCACCGTTCGCACTTATGCTCCGGTCACACTCGCTAAGCTGAAGATTTAAAGAGATTATTTTTCCCCTCAGCAGCAATCCACAAGGCTGTTCAATGCACTTCCATGATGCTCCATACAGTATAATGGCCTCACATAAAAAAAAAAAAAATTACTACTCACCTCTGCCCGCTCCAACGCTGATCTGGTCTGTTCATATATCACAATCCTACCTGTGGGTGCACGTGACATCTCCTCAGCAATAAAGCCGCTAATCTCTTCAGCCCACGTGCCATCCCCCATCCCAGCACACGCGCGGCCTGATGGGACGGCACAAACGCAGTGCTAGTGATAAGGGAGATGGCGAGCGACCTAAGGAGAATGATGGTGACGCTAGTTTTGAGGAGATGGCATGCGTGCCCACCGGGAGGGCTCTGTGTGCCCCCTCTGGAATGCATGCCATAGGTTCGCCACCACTGCTATAGACTGTATAGCGCGCTAATGACAAGTTGTTTTTCTAATGTATAAAACCTCAGTATTTAGGTTAATTTGCAGTGCTGGCATTTTGCAATAAATAAGTGGGTTTTTGATTGCAGTTTGGGCACTTGGTCTCTAAAAGGTTCGCCACCACTGGTATAGGGCTGTACTTTCTGCTCAGATTCAACCAAATGCAGTAAGGCTGATAGGACGGCGTTTCACAGTACAAAATGAAAAATGACCTAAAACATACTGTAAAACAACCCAAGAGTTAAAGGCAAAGAAGTGGAATATTCTCCAATGGCGGAGTAAATCACCATATCTCAACTCCATCGAGCAGCATTTAACATGCTGAAGACAAAACATAAGGCAGACCCACAAACAAGCAACAGCTGAAGTCAGCTGCAGTAATGGCCTAAAACAGCATCACAAAGGAGGAAACCCAGCGTTTGGTGTCATCTATGGCTTCCAGACTTCAGACATCATTGCCTCCAAACGATTTGCTCCAAAGTATTAAAAATTAACATTTTATTTAAGGTAAAGTTCTTTTGTCCATTTAATTTTGAGTCCCTTAAATGAGGAGGCTTTGTAGAAAAATGGTTGCAATTCCTAAACGTTTCACAAGACATTTTTGTTCAACCCCCTTTAATTAAACCTGAAACTTTACACTTTAATTACATCTCAGTTGTTTCATTTTAAATAAAAAAAATATTGGCATGCAGAGCGCAAATCACAAAGATTAAGTCACTGTCCAAATATTTCTGGACATAACTGTATGTGTATGTGGTGTATTAATCCTAGAATGTATAATTTAGCTTTAAAAGAAACTTGACAAACGATTTGATTACAGAATACATCAATGTTTTACTGAGAAATGTTGTGGCGCTGAGACGGGCGTAATCTCTGTCCTGGCTTCCCTCTGCTCGCTTAGCTACACTGACAGGTCTCACCCAATCCACACATACAGAGACCTAGCCGGGCAGGCAGAGTCCAGCAGGGATGCTGCTCTTGGACTAGACACCTCGTTCCTGGCCTTGCTGTCCAACAATGCCACAGACACAATGCCAAAGCAATCCTTGTGAAGCAGACGGCCACACATTACATGGTGAGACTAACCCAGCAGTCATCCTAGTTCAGAATTTGCCAACCTCCTAAAATGAAAACTATCATTCAGCCAATGGGGTTTATTGTATACATTTAGAATATAAAAGGTTATCAAATATTGCTTGTGCCGACTAGTGTAGTGTTGCCCACCTATGTTGGTCATCCATACCACCAGCTTTTCAGCAAGACTTGACACAGTTGGAGTGGGCTTTAGGCTACACCTACAGTGGAACACAAAGTACAAAATTAGTGAGAGTGCTAATTGTTACTTTGGTAATAATGTCGTAAGTTCCCACCTTCTATCGTCCTCCAGCTGCTGTTTTCTCTGCCCTGAAAAGCAAATTGGTCTAATTACATCTGGATTATTTGCGGCTACTACCATTAGGGGGGTGAATGGTGACGAGCGAACATGCTCAGTTAAGGTGTTATCTGAGCATGCTCGGGTGCCAGCAGAGTCTTCAGCGTGCTCGAATAATGTGTTCGAGTCCTCTCAGCTGCATGTCTCAAAGCTGTTCGACAGTCGCAACTCATGCATGGATTGCCTGTTTGTTAGACAACCCCTGCATGTGTTGCAGATGTCAAACAGTGGGGACTAGTGGGGGACAACAGTGTGGCTGAAATGAGTGCACAAGCTTGCAGTTTACATTTGCCTGAACAGATGGACTAAACTTTAGGCCACAGGCAGTGTCTGCACCATCAGACCCCTCCTTTACCAAACAACCATTCATACATGTATGCTCATTTTACCTGCTGTTATTTTGGACAAGTATTTCGATGTTCCATTTGAAACCGCAGTCTCATCTCCAAGAATATACTGAGCAAAACTCTGCAACACAGTAAGAGGAACAAAGGCAAAGTATTAAAGATACAATATCATACACTGCAGTGAGAAAGTAAGAACACTTGGCTTTTTTTTTTTTAATTTAAACATTAAGCCATTATAATTACACAGGTTGAAAAAAAGATTTAGGTCCATCAAGTTCAACATTTCTCCACCAATTGTACATTTTGCCACTAAATCTATAACCCACGAGGTTATATGCACACAGTAATAGTGAAAAGACATGAGCTAATTCTTGAAGAGAACTTATCAGCACGACTTTGTAATGCAAAGTAAAGCAGTAATGGCGCTGTATCACAGAGTACATGGATACTTGTGGGGAAGAAATCTGCTTTGTTGTTCTGTAATCACCATGTGAAGTTTTGAGCTAGTTTAGATTTCGGTGCACAGGGGCCGGACTGTACCCTGGGTCTTCTCCTCGCTGTCTATGATTCCCCGGTCCCTCCGCCTGCCTCCGGTCTGTGAACGACAAGTCACTGCTGAGATATCAAACAGAGGAGGCTCGTCACTCACAGACCAGAGGCAGGCGGAGGGGCCCGGAAGCACTGCAATCCTTACATTTGACAGATGTTAAAACACTGAATATATGATTTCAGACAAAACCCATCAACTCATTTTTACCAGTGCCACAAGCTTGCTTCTTTCACATATCCCAGGAAGGTAAGGGTAAGCTAGCAGCTTTTCTCCCTTTAGACAAGAGCTCAGCCATTGATAGATACTTGGTGGATCCGAAGTAAAAAACAATGGATAATTCAAGAAACTGATCTGGGCTGAAACAAGAAAAAAATAAAAAAGAGATTAGAAGCATATCAATGCTTACGTATACAACATTGCAGCAGCGATCCAGATACGACAATGAGTACATCCTTGAATGGAAACATATGGCATTAACCCCTTTACCCCCAGAGGTATTTTCGTTTTTGCGTTTTTTTTCGCTCCACTTCTCATAGCCACTTTTTAATTTTTCCGTCAATATGGCCGTGTGAGGGTTTTTCGCAGGAGGAGATGTAGTTTTGAACTACACCATTGGTTTTACCATGTCATGTAGCAGAAAATGGTTAAAAAAAAAAATCCATGTGCGGTGAAATTGCAAAAAAAAAGTGCAATCCCACACTTGTTTTTTGTTTGGCTTTTTTGCTAGGTTCACTAAATGCTAAAACTGACCTGCCATTATGATTCTCCAGGTCATTACGAGTTCATAGACACCAAACATGACTTAGTTCTTTTTTTTTTTCTTTAAGGCTACGTTCACATTTGCGGTCAGCGCCGCAGCGTCGCCGCATGCGTCATGCGCCCCTATATTTAACATGGGGGCGCATGGACATGCGTCGCACTTGCGTTTTGCGCCGCATGCGTCACTGCGGCGCCCGCGTCCGGGCGCAGAGGACGCAGCAAGTTGCATTTTTGCTGCGTCCAAAATCAATGAAAAAAAGGACGCATGCGGCGCAAAACGCAGCGTTGTGCATGAGTTTTGCTGCGTTTTTGTTTGCGTTGTGCGTTGCGGCGCCGACGCTGCGGCGCACAACGCAAATGTGAACATAGCCTTAGTGGTGAAAGAAAATTCCAAACTTTTTATTTTTTAAACAAAGTGTCATTTTCCGATACTTTTAATGCAATGTCGCGGTGACCAAAAAAAAACGTAATTCTAGCGTATTGACTTTTTTCTCACTACGCCGTTTAGCCATCAGGTTAATTTTTTTTATATTAATAGATTGGGCGATTCTGAATGCGGCGATACCAAATATGTGTATGTTTAAATTTTTTTTAATTGTTTTATTTGGAATGGGGTGAAAGGGGGGTGATTTGAACTGTTATATTTTTTGTTTTTCAATTTTTAAAAACATTTATTTTTTTTATTTATTTTTTACTTTTGGCATGCTTCAATAGTCTCAATTGGAAAACTAGAAGCTGCCATAACCTAATCGGCTCAGCTACATATAGGCGATGATCAGTTAGCCTAAATGTAGCTGAATTACTCACTTGCTATGCAGGAGACCTCTGGTTGTCATGTCAACCCATCGGTGACCTGCGATCAAGTGACAGGGTCACCCGGTGGGCGGATTTCCGGAGTGATTGCCTGAAGCGCTTGTTAAATGCCGCTGTCAGGTTAATAGCCGCTGGTGGAGCGCGATTCCACCAACTGCTGTTCCAGGCAGGGCTGTGAAGTCGGAGTCGTGGAGTCGGAGTTAGTTTTGGTTGGAGTCGGAGTCGGAGTCGGTAGAAATGTATTGACTCCAGCTTTAAAAAAAATGTATTAATATTTCATAATTGAACTTTCATATGAATTTTATAAATGTTACTCAAATATATATGTTCTATCAAACTATGAACAACAGTGATAAGCAGTTCTGCTGGAGATAGAGACATTTCTTACTTCTTGTGTGTCACTGTTCTCCACTGCCCTTATCTAATCTTATACTTGGTTAACCTCATGCTGCCCCAACCCCCCTACTTACAATGTATGAAACTGAAAGTGAAAATGTGTTGCAAATTCTTAGTAGTAAAGCTCCTCCTCTAGACTAGATGTTTACTAGGTGTGCATCTTCCAAGCATCTCACAGCTGCTACTCAGAAGAGGAAGACTGTAAGAAGTATTATCCTTTCAACAAACTTTGCATCAGTTAACTGTGAGTACATGAGGAATAACAGTATTACTTGACCACTATATCAGTTGTACGACCTGGCAATAATTTTGTACAATTGTGTTTAGGAAAAACAATTGTCATTTGGATTGTGAATACAGAATTAAAAACCTGAGAATGTCAAAGAAGCGTCACATTAAATCAGCTGTATTTGAACATTTCACCATCACTCAAGATAGAAAACATTATGTCTGTCAGTGTATGACAAATGATCCAAAAGAAAACAAATGCTGTGAAGCCAAGATCAGTGCATATTCAGGCAAAGATAAAAATGCTCCTACCAGAGCTTCTAATCTAAAGAGACATTTACAGCGCTTTCATCCAGAAGTACTGAAAGCAGTGGATGAGAAAGACTGCATCCAAACCAATGAACCAGTGCCCAGCTCTTCCAGCCAAACAAAGGAGCAGAGAACTTTGCAGCCATCAGTTGCAAGATATTTTGTCAGTGACAAAGTTACTGTGACAATGACAGTAGATACATTTAAAAAACAGATCATAGAGCTTGTTGTAAAGGATAGTGTGCCTATTTCATTATTTTCATGACCAGCTTTTATGTGTCTGAATGGGGAAATGGCCCGCAAGCTTGGTGTTTCTCTGGAGAGAGAGAGAGAGTGTTAGAAAATTAGTAATCGAAGAAGCTTTTAAACAAAAGGAAGAAATTAAAAAAAAAACTCTCAAGGGACGCTTTCTGTTTCTTAAAATGGATGCCTGCACGAGTCACAGAGTGAACTATTTTGCCATCAATGTCCGATTTGTTTGTGACAAAAATGAAATGGTTACCAAGACATTGGCAGTAAAAGACACCAAAGCTCATCACACCAGTGAGTTTCTCCAGGTCTTGGTGGAAAAGGTTCTGCAAGACTATGAACTTAAAAAAGAGCAAGTTCTTTCTGTCGTAACTGACAATGCTTCAAATATGATAAGTACTATTAAGCTAATGAATGAGAGTAATGATGGTGACCAGCAGCTAGAAGAACATTCTGGGTCCACAGACACAGAAATGTTTGAAATAGAGGAACACAGTATTGTAACTGAGGAGCAAACTGAAGTGCTTCAGATGAACAGCAACATGATAGTTTAGATGATCTTGTTGAAACTGTGTCAATATGTTCTTTCATTCATCACATGCGCTGTGTTGTGCATACGCTACAGCTGGCTATAAGAGACAGTCTGCAAGAAGGACATGCTGCTGCACTGATTGGCAAGGTGAGAAAATTGGCTACTGTTGCCAGAACCCCTAAAGTTGACTCAATTTTGAAGAGACGTGCTGGAAAAGGGGCAATTATTGATCAAGCCACACGATGGGGCAGTACTTACTTAATGATTCAGTGCTTGGTTGAACTGAAAACCTTTCTTGTAGACATGGCTAACCCTCTACTGACGCTAAATGAAAGTCAGTGGAATCAGGTGACTGAGCTGGAAAAATTGCTAGAGCACCCATTTACAGTGACTAAAAAAATTACAAGCAGAGGACTTAACTCCAGGTATTTTCTTAAAGGAGTGGAAGAACCTGATGTTTCGCCTGTCCCAAAGAGGAGGGTTAATTGCAAGTGGCATTGCTACATCAATGAAACGGAGAGAGGAGCTACTATTACAAAATAACATTCTTTTGGCAGCTGTTTATGTAGACCCAATGCATCGGATTCTTCTAGATGATCAACAGCTATCTAAAGGAAAATAAGCTCTGTTTGAAATAGCAGTAAGGATGAAAGGGTTGCAGAACAGTCAGAAGGAACAAGAAGAATTTGGTCGTCCTGCCACATCTTCACCCTCATCAACTGATGAAGAATTTTATTTTGAAAAATATTTGGATCACAAAGACCGTGCAAAGCGTTCCCGCATAGAAGAAGAGTCATCCCCATCAAAGAACACAGCCAGTACATTTCAGCAGATTTTTTCATGTGCACTAAAAGAAATTGAGAAATTTGACCGTTCATCAAAAATAACAGTGCAACAAGCGATTCCTCTGTATCCTGACATTGTCAGAGATGTTGCCCGAGTGGTTACTGCTTTGCCACCAACCCAAGTTAGTGTAGAGAGGTTGTTCTCTGCTCTCAAAATAATTAGATCAGATTTGAGGGCATCCATGGAGGATCTGACAGAGGCAATACTTTTTCTGAGGACAAATTTATAGATTTCTTCTTATTAACTGCATAACAGTGTTTATTGCATATTTACTTACAAGAGTTTAGAAAAGTTTAGAAAAGTTATTTGCTATATTCTACTTGTATTGTAATAAATATAGTTTTTGCTCTAAGTGGTCTGATTACTTATATGATGGTGAGAAACTAAATAAGCACGATGTTAATATTTTAAAACAGTAAATTTATTGTTCCGAATTGGCTGATAAAATCCCTTTAAGTCTCCTCTTAGCCTTGTTTTTTGCAAGCTAAACATTACCAGATCTTTTAACCGTTCCTCGTAGCACATACTTTGCAGTCCGCTCACCATCCTGGTAGCTCTTTTCTGAACTTGCTCCAGTTTTTTCAATGTCTTTTTAAAATGTGGTGCCCAGAACTGGACCCAGGAGTAGAGTTGGATAATTACTCTATGTCATCTAGACTCTATGCTTCTCTCAATATATCCTACAACTGTGTTTGCCTTTTTTGCTGCTGTATCACACTGTTAACTCATGTGCAATCTGTGATCTATTAGTATAGTCTTTTTCACACTTGCTGTTGCTTTGCTCTATTCCTCCCATGTAATTTTCGTTTTTCTTGCCCAGATGTAGAATCCTGCATTTCTCCCTGTTAAATACCATTATATTAGTCATTGCCTATTGTTCAAGGTTATCTAGATCCTTCTGAATCCATTCTCTGTCTTCTCTGCAGCGATATAGACAACGATGCCGATCGCTGCAGCGTCGCTGTTTCGTCATTGTGTGGTCGCTGGAGAGCTGTCACACAGACAGCTCTCCAGCGACCAACGATGCCGAAGTCCCCGGGTAACCAGGGTAAACATCGGGTTACTAAGCGCAGGGCCGCGTTTAGTAACCCGATGTTTACCCTGGTTACCAGTGTAAATGTAAAAAAAAAAAAAAACACTACATACTTACATTCCGGTGCCTGTCGCGTCCCCCGGCGTCCGCTTCCCTGCACTGTGTAAGCGCCGGCCCTAAAGCAGAGCGGTGACGTCACCGCTGTGCTTTGCTTTACGGCCGGCACTGACACATTCAGTGCAGGAAGCTCTGAGCAGCAGCGCGGACGCCGGGGGACGTGACAGACATCAGAAGGTGAGTATGTAGTGTTTTTTTTTTTTACTTTTACAATGGTAATCAGGGTAAATATCGGGTTACTAAGCGCGGCCCTGCGCTTAGTAACCCGATATTTACCCTGGTTACCATTGTAAAACATTGCTGGCATCGTTGCTTTTGCTGTCAAACACAACGATACACGCCGATCTGACGACCAAATAAAGTTCTGGACTTCTAGCTCCGACCAACGATATCACAGCAGGATCCAGATCGCTGCTGCGTGTCAAACACAACGATATCGCTATCCAGGACGCTGCAACGTCACGGATCGCTATCGTTATAGTTGGAAAATTGGTCAGTGTGAAGGTACCTTTAGCTATCCATCGTAGCTTTGCATTGTCTGCAAATTTGATTAGGTTACCTTCTGTTCTATTATCTAGATCAGTTATAAAGATTTTGAACAATACTGGGGCCAGGACAGAGCCCTGTGGTACCCCACTTGAAACACTCTTCCAATTGGATGTGCAACCATTTATTACCCCTCTTTGAGTATGATCACTGAGTCAGTTATGAATCCACCTAACCGTAGCCTTGATAATCCTATACTTGGTCATTTTTTCAATAAGGATAGTATGAGATACTTTATCAAATGCTTTGCTAAAGTCGAGATACACTATATTTACTGCATTTCCCTGAACCACCCAGTCAGTGATTCAATCACAGAAGTCCCTTACATAGTCACTAACTTCCTTAGATTAGCACTTCACTAAATACCTTGACTTGTCATATCCTGCTGTAAACTGATCTGCTCTTCTGGTCACATCTCTTGCTTCATATGATGCCATGTTAAATTCACCTTCACTTCAAGGATCAGGTTGGTGGGGCTTGCATTTAGGAGCGCTCACTGTTTCTGTGATTGCTGCCAGCCCCAGCCCTGCCGGCAGGGCCAGACCCAGACCTGCCTGCAGGGAAGACCCATCTCACCCCGCAGGTTCAGACCCAGCTCACCCTGCAGACCTGTGCCTGTGGAGTTGGTAGGCCAAACGTCTGACTCAGACTCCTCAATTTCCCTGAATCCCAACTCCACAGCACTGCCACACTACTGAGAATGTGCATAAAGTACCGCACAGATCCATCTCATCTAAAAGCTGAGATCCTTAGATCAGAAATAGAACAGCTATTTATAGGACATTTCATAACTTTCCCAAAAGCTTATGAAAAATTTACTGCACATATTGCATTGAACTACTGTACCCAATTTATTTTAAATTAGGAGTCTGTCCATTTTATAACGCGACTCCACTGAAATGGACACAGACTCCACAGCTCTGCTGCAGACCCAGCTCTCCCTTACATCTGTACATAAACAGCAGGGTGTATATACATGTATACACACTGCTGGAAACCCTGCATACAGTGTATACATCTTGCTGTATTCCCTATATAATGTGCATACATTCAGATCTCTTACTAATGTAGATTATGAATACAAGAGTGTCCCCAATGAAAGAACTCCAACTCCAGATACAATGCTGACACACTGCTCGCTGATGGAGATAAACTAATGGGGCGCGCAGAACTATAATTTAACAATGACCAGTATAAGGGTAAGTTCACACAGGGAGTTTTTGCTGCTTTTTTTCTGCAGCAAAACCTGATATTCTTGGCAGGAAAGAAGCTGCGTCAAAAACGCAGGTTTAGGTGTGTTTTTTGTTGCGTATTTGGTGCTTTTTTTGGTGTGTTATTTTTTTCTCTTTGTCCATGCTAATGTCCTTGGATTTTCAGCAGCAAAAACGCAGCAAATAAGGATACCTGCATTTTGCTGCATTTTTTTCAACACCCATTCAAGTCAATGGGTGAAAAAACGGAGCAAAAACGCTGAAAGAAGTGACATGCTCTATGTCCAAAAAAAGCAACAAAGCACAACAAAAAACAATGTGTGTGCATGAGATTTCTGAAATCTCATAGGCTTTGATGGTATTGTAAAAAGTAGCTGAAAATTAGAATAAAAAAACCGCAGCAAAAAAGCCCTGTGTGAACTTACCCTAAAGCATATAAAGAATCCCCACACTGTATGTATAACAGAGACAACTAGTTAAAAAAGACTGGGTCATACACCAAAGACAACTGCCTATCGGGCAATGCTATACATCAAAAGACAACGGCCTAAAAGCAGAAACCGGATTAAACTGCTACCAATAATTAAATGTTCATTTATTTTTTTCCACATTCCAAAAATTCCTGTGAAACACCTGAATGGATAATAAACTTCTTGAATGTGGTTTTGAGCACCTTGAGGGGTGCAGTTTTTAGAATGGTGTCACTTTTGAGTATCTTCTATTATATAGGCCCCTCGAAGTGACTTCAAATGTGATGTGGTCCAAAATGGTTTTGTAAATTTTGTTGGAAAAATGAAAAAAAAAAAATTCACTGGACAACTTTTAATCCTTCTAACTTCCTTACCAGAAAAAAAATTAGGTTCCAAAATTGTGCTGATGTAAAGTACACATGTGGGAAATGTTACTTATTAACTATATGTGACATATCTCTGTGATGTAAGGGTATGAATATTCAAAATTTGAAAATAGCAACATTTTCTCCAAATGCCCGTTTTTTGTTTTTTTTCACAAGTAACTGCAAGTCATCTCAGAATCAATGGGATTCGTGGAAGAGTTCCAGAGATATTAGCTCATAAATGGACAGTGGTCAGATTTGTAAAAATCAGCCTAGTCATTAATGTGCAAACCACCTCCGGGGGGTAAAGGGGTTAAAGAGGTTGTCCACTACCCTGAACTATTTACTGATTTTGCCATATATGCTTAAAGGGGATTCCCATCTCCAAGATCCTTTCCTAATATGTAGTAGGTGTGATAGTAATATTAGCAAATCCCTCCAATTAGAAATATAGTATAGTTTTCCTGATTCTTGAGGTCTTGGGTATCCATGGTTACATCCACTAATATAGTGACAGTTAGGCTACTTTCACATTAGCGTCGTGCACTGCACGTCGCAATGCGACGTTGCGGTGCACCGACGCATACTGTGGAAGCGCCGCACAACGGGGGCAGCGGATGCTGTTTTTCAACGCATCCGCTACCCCATTGTAAGGTGCGGGGAGGCGGGGACGGAGTTCCGGCCGCGCATGCGCGATCGGAAATGCTGGACACGACGCACCAAAAAGCGTTACATGCAACGTTTTTTGGTGGCGACGGTCCGACGCAACCGTCGCGACGTGTGGCAATGCGTCGCACTGCATCGCTAATGCAAGTCAATGGAGAAAAAAATACATCCTGCAAGCACTTTTGCAGGACGCGTTTTGTCTACAAAACGACGCATAGCGACGTGCAGTGCACGACGCTAGTGTGAAAGTAGCCTTAGGCTACTTTCACACTAGCGTCGGGCCCGGCCCGTCGCAGTGCGTCGGGCCGAGGTTACCGACGCTAGCGTTCTCTGCGCCGCACAACGGGGGCAGCGGATGCATTTTTCCAGCGCATCCGCTGCCCCATTGTGAGGTGCGGGGAAGTGCGGGGAGGTGGGGGCGGAGTTACGGCCGCGCATGCGCGGTCGGAAAAAGCGGACCGTCGGCAGCAAAAAACGTTACATGTAGCGTTTTTTGCAGCCGACGGTCCGCCACAACACGGCGCAACCGTCGCACGACGGTTGCGACGTGTGTCAATGCGTCGCAAATGCGTCGCTAATGTTAGTCAATGGGAAAAAAAACGCATCCTGCAAGCACTTTTGCAGGATGCGTTTTTTTTGCCAAAACGACGCATTGCGACGTATTGAAAAAAACGCTAGTGTGAAAGTAGCCTTAGCTACATGTTCGTAACAAAGGATACCCCCAAGGGCCTGCAACGCCTGCACATGTGAAAAGAGACTTCGTGAATCAGAACTAAACTACATTTCAAATTGGAGGGATTCACTAATATTATTATTACATCTACTACATATTGAGATAGGATTTTGGAAATGGGAATACCCTTGTAAGGATAATGCCACTAAAGGTCCCCATATACCCTTTTTTTGCCCAGTCTCCTGTTGCTGTATGCCTTTCTGCCTCTCTTCCTGTGCCCTGCCACCAGCTCTGTTGTCATAGCGATAACTTCATCTGCTCCCTTCTTACTACATTTCCCATAATTCCTTGTTCTGGGCTGCAAGCCAGCAGTGAGCAGACCTGTAACTCCTACTTTTTCCCCAGAGTCACACACAAGCCCAGAATGATCTCTGGACACTGCAGGGAGTAGAAGCTGTGTATAAAGCACCATTACACCAACCATGACAATAAAGATTATCCTCTACTCCCCCTCACTGACATGGTGGATGGATGGGAGAGATGTGAATAATCTGCACTATTATTATAGTGAAGGCAACTGCTTAACAGACAATGCCATACACCAGAGTCAACTGCTTAAAAGTGGTAACCTCATTAAATTATTTCTAGTGATGAGCGAGTATACTCGTTACTCGAGATTTCCCGAGCACGCTTGGGTGTCCTCCGAGTATTTTTTAGTGCTCGGAGATTTAGTTTTCATCGCCGCAGCTGAATGATTTACATCTGTTAGCCTGCTTGATTACATGTGGGGATTCCCTAGCAACCAGGCAACCCCCACATGTACTTAGCCTGGCTATCAGATGTAAATCATTCATCTCCGTCAACAAAAACTAAATCTCCGAGCACTTACAAATACTCAGAGACCCCCCGAGCGTGCTCGGGAAATCTTGAGCAACAAGTATACTCGCTGATCACTAATTATTACCAATAACTGAAAATTTTAAAAGTACCCGGTAGGAAATTGATAGCCATATCACAGACTAAATAATAAAAATAAGGTGCTAAGTGCACCAAAATATGAATAGCGTACTAAGGTGAGAGGTGGTAAGTAAATTACCCTCACCATATGTATTATAAAGGCTCAGCGTGTGTCCATATGATGAAAGATCCGCTGAGCAGGTAAAGGAACAATGGTCTGAAGATACAAAAAAAGCGTGGTGGTGACGTCACCTTTGCAGTACAGTACAGACTGTATACACTAGCTTGCTGTGAACGCTGCGGTCTGCTTTTCATCTACAAATACATGATACATGTCATCTAATCTTTCAAGTGGGATTGAATTTACTTGCTAGGTCCACGGTACAACTATTAGGCTATGTGCACACGTTGCAGATTTTGTTGCGGACCTGCAGCGTTTTTGGACACGCGGAATTGCACCAAATCCACAGTGTAGTGCACAACCAATGTTAACCAATGGGAATCCAGAATTGATGTGAACATGCTGCGGAAAAATCAGCGCGGATTCACAGCATTTTATTTTCTGCAGCATGTCAATTCTTTTTGCGGATCTGCAGCATTGCTGCACCCATTAACTTCCATTGAGTCAGTCAAATCCGCCGCAAAACTGCAGTTGTAAAAAGATTTGTGGATGTGTGTGCGAAAAACGCTAGAGAAAGGAAGGAGGAAGAGTGTGTGGGCGGAGACTGTGTGTGATGAGAGAATATGTGGGGGTCTGTCTGCGGGTGTCTGTGTGTGAGCAGGCATCATCTGATGGGACTACTAGTCCCATAAGGCTATGTCTGCTGTCACATATAACAGTGACAGCATTAGCCTGTGATGGGACAGTAGTTCCATCATCTGGCTACTGTGTTCAATAGTAAAAAAAAAATAGCCAATCCTCGATGCCCTCGATCTCCTGCAAAAAAAAGCCAAAAAAAACCAACATAAATACTCCCTGTTCCGATGTAATCCATTTAGTAACGAGTGTGACACGATGAGCTCCCGTGTAGAACAGTCACATAGGGAGATGTGACAGCTCTACACAGCTCCAGTGATACAGTGACAAGAGATAATCCTCCCGCAGTGTATCACTCCGCCGCCTAGAGATCACCGGAGTTCACGCAGCGGCAGTGCCGTAAAGTGAGAGCACGAACTCCGATGAACTCTGATACACTGCAGGAGTGATTATCTTCTGTCAGTGTATCATCGGAGGCTGTGTAGGGCAGTCACATCTCCCGATGTGACTGCTCTACATGGGAGATCGTCATGGGACACTTGTTATTAAATGGATTACATCAGAACAGGGAGTATTTGTTTTGGCTTTTTTTTTTTTTTTTTGCAGATCGAGGGCATCACATAGATTAGGAATAATAATAAAATGGCAAACCAAACTGTGTTGCGTTTTATTTAATTAAAATACTTTATTCTGGCTGGGTTTTTATTTAACATGTAACAACTATAGGATTAGTAATTGATAGGTATCTTATTGACACCTCTCCATTACTAAGCCATGGGGTTGATGTCACCAAATAATACAAAGCTGACATCAAACCCCCCAACTATTACCCCACTTGCAACCACTACAGGGCAAGTGGGAAGAGCGAGGCTAAGTGCCGGAACTGGAGCATCTTAACGATGTGGCTGAGAGCTGATGTTTTAGCTGGGGAGGGGGGCGCAATACCCATGGCCCTTCCTAGGCTACTAATATCAGCCTGGAGCTGTCTGCATAGCTTTTGCTGGTTATTAATTATAGGGGGACCCCACATCATTTTTTGGGGGGCTCCCCTATTTTATTAGCCAGTAAAGGCTAAGTATACAGCTGTGAGCTGATATTTATAGCCTGGGAAGATACATGGGTATTACCCCCTTCCCAGGCTATAAACATCTGCCCCAGTCGCTGGCTTTCCTTCTACTGGTTAAGAAAATTACGTGGGAGCCCACGCAATTTTTTTTTCCATTTTTTTTTTTAATTAAACAGATTTTGTGTTTCACGCAGATTTCATGTGTGTGTGTCTAACTCTTTATGTACCTTTTTTTATGTTCATTACTAAACATCGGGCTTGGTATTATCTATCTATCTATCTATCTATACAGTATATATAGATATATTTAATATTCACTTACATTTGTTTTGAGTGTGCAAACATTATATGTGAACATGGTATGTAATGATATTATGGTCTTCAATGGAGTATGTAAAAGAAGAGGTTGGACAAGGAAATGACATCATAATTTTTTGTTAAATAATATATCTTTATTTAGCTTACAAAAACGCATACAAATCCGCATGAAAATCTGCATCAAATCAGCACAGATTTTCACCTGCATTTTCTGCCACGAGGAAGAATCCGTGCAGAAAATTCCACAGGCAAATCCACAACGTGTTCACATACCCTTAACTTTTTTTTCCACAAAAAAATTGACTTCAGATCCAATTTTTTTTATTTTGACAAGGGTAACAGGAAAAAATTGGACCCCAAAATTTGTAATTTCTCCTGAGTATGCAGATACCCCATATGTGGGAGAAAACCACTGTGTCGGCGCACGGCAGAGCTCGGAAGGGAAGTAGCGCCATTGGACTTTTTGAATGCAAAATTTCCTGGAATCATTAGCTGATGTTATGTCCCACTTGAAGAGCACCTGATGTGCCTAAACAGTGGAACCCCCCACCAAAAGTAACCCCATATTGGAAACTAGACCCCTAAAGGAATGTATTTTGAAGTGTGATGAGCACTTTGAACCCCCCATGCTTCACAGACGTTTGTAAGGTTGAGCCGTGAAAATAAGAAAATCCCATTTCCACCCCCCCAAACTTTTATTTTTAGTTTTATAAAAGTTTTTTATTTTTCTAATGGCTAATAAGAATTTTTTTCCACAACAAACTGAGGTCCATTTTTTCCTGAGAGTGCCAATACCATACATGTAATCAGGAAATATTTGTCAGGCACAGTGCAAAGCTCAGAAGTCAAAGAGCACCAGATTTTACTGTTATGGGTTTGCAGGTGTCATAACCCACTGGGAAAGCCCATGAGGTGCCAGAACAGCAGAACCCGCCATAAGAGACCCCATTTTACAAACTACACCTCTCACTAAATTCATCTAGGGATGCAGTGATCATATTGACACCATGGGTGTGTCACAGAATTTTATACCATTGGGCAATGAAGAAAAAATAACTACATTTTTACCACCAAAATTTTGTTTTAGCCCCAGACTTTACATTTTCATACAAGTGGGTAAAAATGGCACTATAATTTGTTCAACAATTTCCACTGAACGTGGCAATACCCCATATGTGGCTGTACAGTAATACTTAGCCGTACGGTGAGACTCGGGAGGAACGGAGCGTTACTTGCCTCCTGGAGAGCAGAATTTCCTAGAACATATCCATATACATATATACATACTCCATATACAGAGCCCCTAATTGCTACAAAAGCAGAAACCCCCATCAAGTGACCCCATTTTGGAAATTATACCCCCTTTGGAAATGTATTTACAGATGCAGTGATGATTTTGACTCCATCCATGGGTGTTTCCAGAGACGGGCAGCAGTGGATCTTGCCGAGTGAAAATTACAACTGCCATTGTAGTGACCGATGCGTTGTAGTCACCAGTATGTTATGCCCAGCCCGCAAAGCGCAGGATACTCAACAGCAGGTGAAGAATTGGTTTTATTTTTTATGCCGTTCCTCTTGTGGTGTAAGTGCTTAGGTGACTTTATTCTTCGGGTCGGTGTGATTACAATGATACCAGATTTATATCAGATTTTTATGTTTGGCAGCTGTCACACACGAAAAGACGCTTTTTATGCATCACCATATTTGGAGAGCTATAATTTTTCCATATTTTAGCCTACAGAGTCATGTGAGGTCTAGTTTTTTTTTTTTGTGGGACGAGTTGACGTTTTTATTGGTACCATTTTTGGGCACATGACAATTTTGATCACCTTCCATTCAGATTTTTGGGAGGCAGAATGGAAAAAAATGCAATTCACGTTAAGTTTTCCTATAAAGCAAACCATAGCTGAACTTAAAGGGAGGATGAGCGTAGCAGGCCGTTACAACCCATCGGCACCCCATGATTGCATTGTGATTGACAGCAGCATCTAAATGGATAAACAGCAGCAATTGCAGCTAGTTCCAGTCACTGATGTTACAGTCAAATGCTGGCTGCCTAAGGCTATGTTCACAAGTTGCGTTTTCGTAGCTTTCTTTTTTCTTTTTTTAGCCCAGTTTCATAGTACCAGCAAAGTCTATGATACTTCAGAAATGTCAGGCATACACCTAGTTTTTCTTTTTCCCTGACTGTTTTGTCACAAGAGCTGCATTTCTGCAAAATGCAGCGGTGCCACTTCTTTCAGCGTTTTTTACCCCTTTTAAAGAAATGGGTAGTGCAAAAACTAGGCGGAAAAAAAAAAAAACAGGTATCAGGTTCCGCTGTTTTTTGGTGCCAAAACCTGACGAAGTTGAATCAGATTTTTTTCTATGCACTAAACTTTATCAGCATGCACAAAAGACAAATGCACCCTGACAAAAAAAAAATGCAACACCACTGAAAAAAAGAAGTGAAAAATGCAGCAAAACCTGCTATTTGTAAGCTGCTTAAACACAGTTTAAGCTTGGCAGAAAAAAAACAAGCTGCAAGAACGCAATGTGTGAACATAGCCTAATACTGCCGGCATCTGCTTGGTATGGTAGAGAAAATAATGGTATGCACTCTGATCAAAAGTAGTGCGAGGTGCTGGTAAGACAGACCCGAGGGTCCAAAGAGTCATATAGCCAGGAAAGAAGAGTGTGCGGTAATTTCCTGGCTATATGACTCTTTGGACCCTCGGGTCTGTCTTACCAGCACCTCGCACTACTTTTGATCAGAGTGCATACCATTATTTTCTCTATATGACTTTTTTCTTGGTATAGCACCGATCCACCAGATGTCGTCTGAAACATTTGCATACGACACTGCAACTAGTTCCAGTATCCTTTCTCAGGTTACTAATTCAAGTGAGTTTTTGAAAACCCCCGTCAACGAACTAAGAACAAGAGACTATGAGAAGGAGCGTAGGAAACTACTTTCCTATGATCTACACACCATAACATTGGCAGAGTATCACAAGCAAGGGAAAATCCCCAGGGGCCTCAGATGCAATCTGCGCCCCACTATTTTTTCTGATGACTCTGACTTCTGTGATAAGTATAAGAAAATCCTAAACAAATGTTCATTGGATATTATCATCTTAACGATTGAATCTTTGCAGAAGGCTATTGCGGACTCTAAGGACAAAATAAGGGCTATTGAGACCCAACTATCATCAACCCTATCAACCTCAGACTGGACCAGCCTTAAGGAGAAAACGGACAAAACCCTTCTTGACCACCAAAAGTTTCTACAAGAAAGAAAACGCCAAAAATTCCAACGTGACAACGACGACTACACCCACAACAGAGTCTACAAATGGAGCGATACTTCAGGAAACAACCCCTGGCGTCGTCCTTATCAACGGAAAACTGGCTCATTCAGCACGGAAAGCGACTCCTCCACTGGTTCCAGCAGGCCCCGTTTTTTACCCAAAGGCCGCAGGGGAGGACATCAGCGTATCGACCGACCAGAAGATCAAGAAAGAATGGCAACTCGGTCACAGGTAAGATACCTAATTTAGTCATCAACATTTCGGGTTATACGCTCTCCCCTGCGGAACTGAATCTACTCCAGAAAGGACTCTCCTTCTGTCCCACTCCCAACTGGGACAGCTTCCAGCTGGAGAGGGACTTACAACGCTTCTACCGGCTGGTGAGACTTAAGACTCATTTTGGGACTCTGGTGGGGAACTCCGAGAACAGAGTGTCTCCACAGAGGGACGTCTCTGTTGCGGAGATCCCCCTTTCATCGTTGGGGTTGAGGAACCCCAGTTCCTTCAACCCACCACAATCGTTCCACGCGACAGAAACTTTTATTTCTTTTGTGGATAGAGAGATTAAGGATCTATCACACCAACATCGACTAGGCCTTTTTCCGACACGCACTAATCTCACGCTATCCGAAAAACAAGCACTTACGTCTTTACACAACAATAAATCTATAATCATTAAGCCAGCAGACAAGGGTGGGGCTACGGTCATCATGGACCGCTCCCTATACTCGAACGAAATACTACGCCAACTAGCAGATACTAACACATACAGGATCATCCCTAGGGACCCCACCTTTGATATCCGCAAGAAAATTCAGTCCCTACTCAACACCTATGTGGACAATGGCACCATTGACCCACAGACAGCCAAATTTCTTTCAAACCCTCATCCCGTAACCCCAGTATTCTATATACTCCCAAAAATTCATAAGTCTCTAACTAATCCCCCGGGCCGCCCCATTGTGGCCTCTACCAATTCTATACTTTCACCACTCTCGGTCTTTCTTGAAAAGATCCTCACACCCTTGATAAAGACTACCAGGTCTTTTCTCCTAGACACGGGACATTTTCTCCATGTCATTTCACAACTCAATACTGTACCACTTGACAGCCACTTGGTCACAATGGATGTCAATAGTCTTTACACCTCTATCTCCCATGAAAAAGGCATTGCAGCAACTAAATCATTACTTGAGACCTCTACTCTCTCTGCTAATTCCACACAACTATGTCTTGACCTACTAAGGCTGGTCCTATATGAAAATTTCTTTTTATATGAAGATACCTACTACATTCAGCAACAAGGGACCGCCATGGGATCTAACGTGGCGCCCGCGTATGCTAATGCGTTCATGAATACATTTGAATTGGATTTCGTCTACACTGACGACCGATTCACACGGTACGTACAATGTTATCATCGCTACATAGACGATATATTCTTCATTTGGACAGGACCCACAGAAACATTGTCAGCATTCCACCAGACCCTTAATAACATCTACCCTGAACTCCAATTTACAATACACCATGACCCCAAACAGATCTCTTTCTTAGACACCCTTGTATATAAGAATGACCAGGGCCACCTATCAACTGATCTATACTCCAAACCAACGGACTGCAATAGCCTCCTCCACTACTCTAGCAGCCACCCTAAGTCGACACGCAACAGTCTCCCCCGTTCCCAGTTTACCAGGGTGTCCAAAATCGTTTCTGACCCAGATATTCTTCCCATGCGTCTCGAAACCATGTCATACAAATTCCGCGAACGGAACTATCCCCAACATTTACTGGATCAGGAGAAAAGAAGGGCATTAAATCCTCAACCTCCACCTCTGAGAGAATCTAACACAGATAGGGTACCCTTCGTCCATACTTTTCACCCTTTCATGCCAAAGGTTGAAGCAGTCATCAAAAAACACTGGCCTCTTCTAGCAAAAGCCTATCCCAACATAGACAGCTTCTCCCGTCCGGCTCTCATGTGCAACAGACGGGCACCTAACGTTAGAGACCGACTTGTTCGGGCCGACATTGGCAGTACACGCCCTACTATCAGCCAAAGGGTACTCTCCACACGCCGCCACGGGACATTCCCCTGTCTCAACTGTGCTTCATGCTCCAACATCATTAAATCCGATAATGTTACACACCCAAGAACAGGAAAGTCCTACCCCATACAGGGTTATTATACTTGTGACTCTAATTTCGTGGTATACGTAATAAAATGCCCCTGCGGTCTGCTTTACGTTGGAGAGACCACCCAGCACATCAAGGATAGAATAGCTAGCCATAAGTCCACCATCCGTTGTGGGAAAACTTGGCTCCCTATCCCTGACCATTTTTCCAGAGCCAGACACACGGTAGCTCAATTAAAATACCAAATCATTGAACAGGTACCCAGACCGAGAAGAGGTGGTGACCACATTAAATCTCTTAAACTTAGAGAAGCTTTCTGGATCCATAAACTGGAAACACTGACTCCAAAGGGATTAAACAGAGAAATTGACTGGCTGCTATAATACCTTGTTAAACTATTATAAATACCCTATTAACTTATCTTTCTCTTACAGACCCGTTGAGCCCACCTCTCTCTAGGTGAGTTTCCATCCACATCACCTACCAATACAACAGTAACATGTCACTACCACTCTGTATTACCATCCGTTCTTTCTATTATGTCCCATTCATTTTATTATGTCTCATTTAATTACTCCAGAGCTCATTATCCATCCTGCCCATATATCCGGTCACTCATCCCTCTCCATTATCTATGTTAACTATACTTATATTTATTCCACCGATCCATTTTACTGCATTACTATGCCCCTTTTCCCTTGTTTGGCTATATTTCTGCCAGGCGCCGCTACTGCTATATACACGCAACCACAGGGACGCTCTATCCCTGATCTAGCTGCCTCTGTCATACTCCAGGCCCCCTCCCTATTGTACATCCTCCTGGCAGACTCTGCCCTTACATCAGCGCTACCCTAGCAACCACTGCGCAGGTGCGTGACATCACTTCCGGTTTCGCGGCCACACTTCCGGTCTGGCGATACCGCGGACATTATTTAACCCCGGCTATGAGTCCCCACACTGCACATCACCTCGGGCAAGGCACGGGAGTGCCGCTCCTACATTCTAGTGCACCGGATCATTCAGGTATGTCCCCACTACCAGACGCTGCGCAGCTATAGCTTTTCATATTGTCATTCATGAAGCTGCATCTCCTCCACAGCTTTCCGGGAGCCTTATCAGTCTATACCATCTATCATACCTACTATATGGTTCCAGGACTACTCAGGTATTCTGTTAATATTTGGACCGCATACTATTTCCCTGTCACCAATTTTGACCCTCCCCTGTACCATTGTTCCTAGGTACAATACATCCATTCTGGGCTCTCCCATTCCCTCTATATACCATATTGAACTCTATACAGGAGCACCACTGCCCCGAGCCTTAACAGGTATTTCACTTATTTACTTTAATCAGTTCAAACCACACCTATGCCATCTTATGGAGTTATCATTTTACTACTAGGCAGAACTTATGGGCTAAAAGGCTATCTCTGGCTCCCTAGTGATTCGTTCTTTATCTACATGGATGTGCCTTCCCTGGATACATTAGGTACAATTACAACAGTATTTTCCATACAATTCCCTGGACCTAATATACATTCTCTATACAATAGCTAGCATCTAGGACCCCTAAACTGTCTATATGTCTATATGCTTTATCCTAACATTATTCTGTTTACCACAGCGACAGGACTTACACTGAAAAAATTGCCTACCTGCTTTCTTATCTATTTGCGCACCTTCGGAAACCAAGGTAATCCTTCGCTCCCCACAGTCTCCCTTATACTATTTCTTTTCCCTATTATCTAGCAATACCAAGTTAAGTAACCTTAGCAATCTTTGAGTGTGCGGTAATTTCCTGGCTATCTGCTTGGTATGGAGCAGACTCTGCTCTTCAACTTAATTCACATTTGGGTATCTAACAAAAAAAATAATGTCATGTCCTATGTCAGGATGGTGTTAAAGCAGAGTGTTGCAAACTTTTCCTGCTCGGTGCTCATGATACTGACTAAAATAATACCTGGGCCTCACCAGACAGACTAAGATGATTCATGTAGTGGAAAGCCATTCTGAAACTTAAAACATCACCCAATTTTTCTATTTTGTCTTCTGAACTCAGAACAACAAAATATAGCCAACATGAGTCAATGATGTTGTTAAACTAAAGAATATTTCAGCAACTGAAAGGACTGAACAACTTATCAATTCTACAAGCACAAGGTTAACGTATAAAACGTACTTGGATCCATGCAATACGTCTGCCCGGAGTTCCTGAGAAGAGCTGGATAGTCTCTGAAGTAAAAGTCGATATAAGGGGGCAAGTTCAAATCCCTATGAAAACAAATAATCAGATATATAAGTAAAATATAAAGCATCTTGTATTCTCCAACCTATTATGATGCACACATTCTGTTAAATGGCTAATCTTGTATTTTAAAAATAAATAAAAAATGGCAATAAGGAAGTTTTCCAGGAATAAAAAGAAAAATAAAAAATGTGTCAATAAAAATAAATTCCTACACATTTAGTAATCAAATCAAACTTGTGTTGTCTATAGAGGTAATCACTATAAAATTAAAATGGCCTGTCTTGTTATACGGACAAAACTGCTCCAGACCGTTAATAGAAGAGAATTCACCACACACTCTATCCATGAGGTAATGCTAAAAAGGAAATTTATTTACATGGTTACACACAATATTTGTAGAGCAGAGAAGAGAAAAACGTATACGAGCGACTCTATTCAGCGTTTCAATCGATCTCCGGCCTTATTCAATATGCCGCCTTATACTGAGAGACGCCAGCAGCAGACAGCAGACACAGCCTAAGCACACTGTTCAAGGGGGCAAAGCGCTGGAGCGCTGCCCATAACGTCCACTTCACAGGACCACTCGAGCATTTCTCAACATAAGGCGGCATATAGAATAAGACCGGAGATCGGTCGAAACGTCGAATAGAGTCGCTCATACACGTTTTTCTCTTCTCTGCTCTACGAATATTGTGTGTGACCACATACATACATTTCCTTTTTTGCATAACCTTACGGATAGAGTGTGCGGTGAATTCTCTTCATTTGGACTCTCAAGTGTCTCAAGGGCCCATTCCACCAGCACCTCACATTTGGACAGAGTGCAGGCCAATTTATTGTATCCAGAACCTTAATAGGACAGGTGACTGTGCATGTGCCGTAAAAAGCTACGCCTTCTCCCTTCAGGTGTAGTAAGATATGCTCCCATTGGATATTCTGACCTAATATTGGATACCAGGGATGCGGAAGTAAGACGCTGCTCAAGCCGTTTGCCATATCTGATCTAATACGGGAGATACCAGGGTAGTGAGGTAAGAAGAGGCTGCTGACGCTGCTGTCCACCATATCTGATCTAATATTGAAGATACCAGGGGTGCTGAGGTAAGAAGAGACTGATCATTGTGGTTTGTCCAAATGAAGAGGTATGATCACTTCAAAAAGCGTTGACAAATAAAACTGCATCCATTGTATTTTGGATCCTCGGATGCGTGGGGTTCTTATCCACTTCCAACTCCAAGTTTGTATAGTATCAGTTTTGGTGGATATTAGGGTTCTGAGGCTGTCCGCCATATCTGATCTAATAGTGGCGATATCAGGGTGCTGAGGCAAGAGGCTGCTCACACTGCTGTCCACCATATCTGATCTAATAGTGGAGATATCGGGGTGCTGAGGTAAGAGGCTGCTCACACTGCTGTCCGCCATATCTGATCTAATAGTGCAGATACCAGGGTGCTGAGGTAAGGGGCTGCTCACACTGCTGTCCACCATATCTGATCTAATAGTGCAGATACCAGGGTGCTGAGGTAAGGGGCTGCTCACACTGCTGTCCACCATATCTGATCTAATAGTGGCGATATCAGGGTGCTGAGGTAAGAGGCTGCTCACACTGCTGTCCGCCATATCTGATCTAATAGTGGAGATATCGGGGTGCTGAGGTAAGAGGCCGCTCACACTGCTGTCCGCCATATCTGATCTAATAGTGGAGATATCAGGGTGCTGAGGTAAGAGGCTGCTCACACTGCTGTCCGCCATATCTGATCTAATAGTGGAGATATCGGGGTGCTGAGGTAAGAGGCTGCTCACACTGCTGTCCGCCATATCTGATCTAATAGTGCAGATACCAGGGTGCTGAGGTAAGGGGCTGCTCACACTGCTGTCCACCATATCTGATCTAATAGTGCAGATACCAGGGTGCTGAGGTAAGGGGCTGCTCACACTGCTGTCCACCATATCTGATCTAATAGTGGCGATATCAGGGTGCTGAGGTAAGAGGCTGCTCACACTGCTGTCCGCCATATCTGATCTAATAGTGGAGATATCGGGGTGCTGAGGTAAGAGGCCGCTCACACTGCTGTCCGCCATATCTGATCTAATAGTGCAGATACCAGGGTGCTGAGGTAAGGGGCTGCTCACACTGCTGTCCACCATATCTGATCTAATAGTGGCGATATCAGGGTGCTGAGGTAAGAGGCTGCTCACACTGCTGTCCGCCATATCTGATCTAATAGTGCAGATATCAGGGTGCTGAGGTAAGAGGCTGCTCGCACTGCTGTCTGCCATATCTGATCTAATAGTGCAGATACCAGGGTGCAGAGGTAAGAGGCTGCTCACACTGCTGTCCCTCATATCTGATCTAATAGTGCAGATATCAGGGTGCTGAGGTAAGGGGCGGCTCACCACTGCTGTCTGCCATATCTGATCTAATAGTGCAGATATCAGGGTGCTGAGGTAAGAGGCTGCTCGCACTGCTGTCTGCCATATCTGATCTAATAGTGCAGATACCAGGGTGCAGAGGTAAGAGGCTGCTCACACTGCTGTCCCTCATACAGTGGGGCAAAAAAGTATTTAGTCAGTCAGCAATAGTGCAAGTTCCACCACTTAAAAAGATGAGAGGCGTCTGTAATTTACATCATAGGTAGACCTCAACTATGGGAGACAAACTGAGAAAAAAAAATCCAGAAAATCACATTGTCTGTTTTTTTAACATTTTATTTGCATATTATGGTGGAAAATAAGTATTTGGTCAGAAACAAACAATCAAGATTTCTGGCTCTCACAGACCTGTAACTTCTTCAAGAGTCTCCTCTTTCCTCCACTCATTACCTGTAGTAATGGCACCTGTTTAAACTTGTTATCAGTATAAAAAGGCACCTGTGCACACCCTCAAACAGTCTGACTCCAAACTCCACTATGGTGAAGACCAAAGAGCTGTCAAAGGACACCAGAAACAAAATTGTAGCCCTGCACCAGGCTGGGAAGACTGAATCTGCAATAGCCAACCAGCTTGGAGTGAAGAAATCAACAGTGGGAGCAATAATTAGAAAATGGAAGACATTCAAGACCACTGATAATCTCCCTCGATCTGGGGCTCCACGCAAAATCCCACCCCGTGGGGTCAGAATGATCACAAGAACGGTGAGCAAAAATCCCAGAACCACGCGGGGGGACCTAGTGAATGAACTGCAGAGAGCTGGGACCAATGTAACAAGGCCTACCATAAGTAACACACTACGCCACCATGGACTCAGATCCTGCAGTGCCAGACGTGTCCCACTGCTTAAGCCAGTACATGTCCGGGCCCGTCTGAAGTTTGCTAGAGAGCATTTGGATGATCCAGAGGAGTTTTGGGAGAATGTCCTATGGTCTGATGAAACCAAACTGGAACTGTTTGGTAGAAACACAACTTGTCGTGTTTGGAGGAAAAAGAATACTGAGTTGCATCCATCAAACACCATACCTACTGTAAAGCATGGTGGTGGAAACATCATGCTTTGGGGCTGTTTCTCTGCAAAGGGGCCAGGATGACTGATCCGGGTACATGAAAGAATGAATGGGGCCATGTATCGTGAGATTTTGAGTGCAAACCTCCTTCCATCAGCAAGGGCATTGAAGATGAAACGTGGCTGGGTCTTTCAACATGACAATGATCCAAAGCACACCGCCAGGGCAACGAAGGAGTGGCTTCGTAAGAAGCATTTTCAGGTCCTGGAGTGGCCTAGCCAGTCTCCAAATCTCAACCCTATAGAAAACCTTTGGAGGGAGTTGAAAGTCCGTGTTGCCAAGCGAAAAGCCAAAAACATCACTGCTCTAGAGGAGATCTGCATGGAGGAATGGGCCAACATACCAACAACAGTGTGTGGCAACCTTGTGAAGACTTACAGAAAACGTTTGACCTCTGTCATTGCCAACAAAGGATATATTACAAAATATTGAGATGAAATTTTGTTTCTGACCAAATACTTATTTTCCACCATAATATGCAAATAAAATGATAAAAAAACAGACAATGTGATTTTCTGGATTTTTATTTCTCAGTTTTTCTCCCATAGTTGAGGTGTACTACCTATGATGTAAATTACAGACACCTCTCATCTTTTTAAGTGGTGGAACTTGCACTATTGCTGAATGACTAAATACTTTTTTGCCCCACTGTATCTGATCTAATAGTGCAGATACCAGGGTGCTGAGGTAAGAGGCTGCTCACACTTCTGTCTGCCATATCTGATCGAATAGTGGAGATATCAAGGTACTGAGATAAGAGGCAGCTCACATTAATGTGCACCATAACGTTCTCATCTAATTCTGGTACTTTTTACATTTTATTTTTACTCATCTTTTGAGCTGGAGAACCTGCGATCACATTGTGGGTGCTGATGGGAGCTAATATGCTTTTCCACAGGCAATCGCTCCATTTAAGTGCTGCTGTCAAGATTTCGACAGCAGAATCTAAACTGCTAACATCAGAACTTGCCAGCAGCCAGCATCTGTTGCTTGTGAACCAGACTCAAGTGAGCCTGCTCTAAACATGTGGACCACGGCATAGATGTACAGTTACATATATATGCACCAAAGGGTTAAAAGTATTTTGCAACCTATTTACTAACATTTGTTTTATTTTATTTTTTTTTCTATTTCTTCAACGAAAGCGAAGCTACATCTGCAAATTATTAAATCTTCTAGAGATCAACCATTTATGGCGTAGAGGTTTACCATATATATTGGTCACCATTAGAGATGAGCGAGTGTACTCGTTGCTTGGGTGACCTCCGAGTATTTATGACTGCTCAAGAGATTTAGTTTTCATTGAGGCAGCTGAATGATTTACAGCTACTAGGCTGCTTGATTACATGTGGGGATTCCCCATCAACCTGGCAACCCCCACATGTACTCAGCCTGGCTAGTAGCTGTAAATCATTCAGCTGCCGCGATGAAACAATCTCCGAGCAGTCATAAATACTCGGAGGTCAACCGAGCAATGAATACACTTGCTCATCACTAGTCACCATTCAAGCCTCTGTGTTGATTCCTACAAATTGGCCTGTACAGTAGCAGGAGACATTTCACTGTCCCTTCACAAAAAGATCTTTATGATAAAAGTGATCCACTAAGCATTTGTGACACATTAGGTGGACATTTGGAGAGGGAAACAAACCACCACCAGTGGGGGCTATATCAATAATTTAACAGCAATACCTAAACACAGAAGTGGGAAGATTATACTAAATACACCAAATATTGTACCCCCCCAAAAAAAGTAAATTGTGCCCTAATAAATTCATCACATTTATTAAGTGTTTTAGATACTTTTGCGCTTTGTGAGCATGTCCTTAATGTGACACTGTGCATCAAAAATAAACCAAAACTTTATTTTTCACAAATCAAGCCAATAGGTGGTGTAAACTTAGACTAGACATTGTAAAGATGATTTATCAAATAGCCTAAGCCACAGTGATAAATTTGGTGCATTTTAAAGGGAACCTGTCACCCCCAAAATCGAAGGTGAGCTAAGCCCACCGGCATCAGGGGCTTATTTACAGCATTCTGTACTGCTGTAGATAAGCCCCCAATGTATCCTGAAAGATGAGAAAGAGAGGTTAGATTATACTCACCTGAGCGGGCAGTCCAGTCTGATGGGCATCGTGGTCCGAGGCCTCCCATCTTCATAGGAGGACGTCCTCTTCTTGTCTTCACGCTGCTGCTCCGGCGCAGGCGTACTTTGTCTACACTGTTGAGCGCCTGCCCACTGCAGTACTTTGCTCTGCCCTCAACAGGGCAGACAAAGTACGCCTGCGCCAGAGCAGCAGCGTGAAGACAAGAGGACGTCATCCTATGAAGATGGGAGGCCTCGGACCGCGATGCCCATCGGACTGGACTGCCCGCTCAGGTGAGTATAATCTAACCTCTTTTTCTCATAAACCCCTGATGCCGGTGGGCTTAGCTCACCTTCGATTTTGGATTCAGCAACGGTTTACACCTGCTCCTCAATAGGAATCCGCAGGTGTAAAACCGCAGGTGAAATCCGTACAAAAATCGAGGTAAATCTGCGGTAACTCCGCAGGAAATTTGCAGTGCGGTTTACCTACAGACTTACCAAAATCAGTCAGGAAAAATCTACAGAGTAATCCGCAGCATGTGCACATACCCTAAGGCTATGGGCACACGTTGCGGATTGGGGTGCAGAATTTTCCGCACAAAATCTGCATCTCCTGGCAGAAAACACAGGTGCGGATTTTATGCGGATTTTGTGCGTTTTTGTTGCGGAATTGATGTGGATTTTCGGCGTTTCTTTTACCCCTGCGGATTTCTATAATGGAAGGGCTCAGAAACGCTGCAGTTCCACACAAACAAAAGTAGCATGCTACTTCTTTTGATCTGCAGCGCAGCGGTTTTCATGTGGATTTTTCCGCACCATTAGCACAGGATTTTTTTTTCTATTGATTTACATTGTACTGTAAATCACTTTGCGGAACTGCAGCGTTTCTGCACGGAAAAATCCGCTGCGAACCCGCACTAAATCCGCATCGTGTGCACACAGCCTAAGACTATCTAATCTAAGGGTCGATCTCCTCTGCTCACACGGGCTGAGGCCCTCTCTCTCCCCCGGCCATCACGGCCCTCTGGATGTTTTTTCGTAAATAAAGGAATCATTTAAAGAAGACGGGTGAGTGCCCTCATTATTGTGCTTACTGGACGTTTTGTAATCTAAGGGTCCACTTACAAAAAACAAAAAAAAATTGACCAGCGGAATAAAACTGCCACCCATTAGTTAATATTTACCAGTTGGTGGTGCTTCGAAGTAGACTGACGCACGCAGACTTCGCTGAACAAACTGCAATAAATTGTTCTAAGTAGTGTGAGTCCTGTTTCATCGGCTGATCTCAACCGGTTCACATTGTTAGCTTACCATGAAATGAGCAGTCCAAGAACATTTGCTCACGATAATCTTTCAGTGTCATTTCTCACTGTCTAAAAGTATGACAATACTGATAAATATTCCTTATTATGTTTTACACAATTTAACAGAAAATAATAATAGGTTGGGGGATCAATGCAGGAGACTGAAACGACTCAGCAGTCATAGGGGTTGTTATGGCAAAAGAAACATGTTTATTGTGACTTGGTATGTTAAATAACAAAGCGATAGTCATGGCCAGCACATATCTGCCTCTAGCACGGGCAGTTTTGCGGTGTGTGTTTACACCTAGAGACAGAAGAACCACAACTGCCTGTGACTGGCCACCACAGTCAGTTGACATCCCGAGCGCCTGAACAGTGAAGTCACAGATGGCACGCTGTGTAACTGACCCGACCATGGTAGAGAAACACAGAACGCACTGGTCCTGCAGTCTATTTTCAGCTGGCATAAACGCAGACTATGCAGCAGCCTGTGCGGATTCTAGGTAAAAAATGGTAGGCGAATATTTACCAAGCCGATGGTCAAAATTTACATTTTGCCAGGACAACCCCTCCAAAAAGGTTTTTACACCAATTTATGCAATGTTAAGGTCTTATATGCATTACGTATAACCAAGTACCTTGCCAGCTGCAGGAGCAAGGTGACCAGGGAACGAATCCCTTCTCTCATTAATGTGTTCAGTTTCAGCTCTTCGTAGGTCAGATGAAGCACATAGAATATAGATGGGATGTAACTGAAGAGGAGAGCAGTGGTGTCCAGACTAAAAACCTGCTGAATATCTTCTTTACAAGCAGACACTTCCACAGGATCCAGCTGCAATGCTTTCGCCAGCACATGAAACTCAACATTTCGGTGATAGTCTGAATTTATCAGGTACTCCCAATCCTAGACATGCAAACAAACAAGTTAATGCATGAGAATTTGTAAGAAATACTTGTTTTGCACAATAAAAAGGTCTAGTTTACAGTAAGCTGTACAACAGTTAGAATTGATCCACTTTTTATTTGATAAACATCTCTGATGGTAGCCTGAGAAGATATAATTGTGGAAGTCAAAAATCACATAAGTGTATTGGTATGCTGACCCTTTAGGGTACGTGCCCACGTTCAGCAATCGCAGCATTTTAGATGCAGCTCATCTCCGCTGTCCAAAACGCTGCGTTCTACGATAAAAGAACAATGGATGGAATTTATAGAAATCCCATGCCCACTGTGCTTCTATTTAACCTTGCGTACACTCATCCGCAATTTCTTCTCCACAACAGGAATTACCACAATAGAATGTATTGGATGCGGTAAATCTACATTGTTCAATGAACACATGCAGATTTACAGTGCCTTGTGAAAGTATTCGGACCCCTGGAACTTTTCAACCTTTTCCCACATATCATGCTTCAAACATAAAGATACCAAATGTAAATTTTTGGTGAAGAATCAACAACAAGTGGAACACAATTGTGAAGTTGAAAGTAATTTATTGGTTATTTAAAATTTTTGTGAAAATTCATAAACTGAAAAGTGGAGCGTGCAATATTATTCAGCCCCTTTAACTTAATACTTTGTTGCGCCACCTTTTGCTGTGATTACAGCTGCAAGTCGCTTGGGGTATGTCTCTATCAGATTTGCACATCAGGAGACTGAAATTCTTGCCCATTCTTCCTTGGCAAACAGCTCGAGCTCAGTGAGGTTTGATGGAGAAGATCGTTTGTGAACAGCAGTTTTCAGCTCTTTCCACAGATTCTCGATTGGATTGAGGTCTGGACTTTGACTTGGCCATTCTAACACCTGGATATGTTTATTTGTGAACCATTCCATTGTAAATTTTGCTTGATGTTTGGGATCATTGTCTTGTTGGAAGACAAATCTCCGTCCCAGTCTCAGGTCTTTTGCAGACTCCAACAGGTTTTCTTCAAGAATGGTCCTGTATTTGGCTCCATCCATCTTCCCATCAATTCTAACCATCTTCCCTGTCCCTGCTGAAGAAAAGCAGACCCAAACCATGATGCTGCCACCACCATGGTTGACAGTGGGGATGGTGTGTTCAGGGTGATGAGCTGTGTTGCCTTTACGCCAAACATATCGTTTGGCATTGTTGCCAAAAAGTTCGATTTTGGTTTCATCTGACCAGAGCACCTTCTTCCACATGTTTGGTGTGTCTCCCAGGTGGCTTGTTGCAAACTTTAAACAACACTTTTTATGGATATCTGTGAGAAATGGCTTTCTTCTTGCAACTCTTCCATAAAGGCCAGATTTGTGCATTGTATGACTGATTGTTGTCCTGTGGACAGACTGTCCCACCTCAGCTGTAGATCTCAGCAGTTCATCCAGAGTGATCATGGGCCTCTTGGCTGCATCTCTGATCAGTCTTCTCCTTGTTTGAGATGAAAGTTTAGAGGGACGGCTGGGTCTCGGTAGATTTGCAGTGGTGTGATACTCCTTCCATTTCAATATGATCGCTTGCACAGTGCTCCTTGGGATGTTTAAAGTTGAGGAAATCATTTTGTATCCAAATCTGGCATTATACTTCTCCACAACAGTATCACGGACCTGCCTGTTGTGTTCCTTGGTCTTCATGATGGTCTCTGTGCTTCAAACAGAACCCTGAGACTATCACAGAGCAGGTGCATTTATACGGAGACTTGATTACAAACAGGTGGATTATATTTATCATCATTAGGCATTTAGGACAACATTGGATCATTCAGAGATCCACAATGAACTTCTGGAGTGCGTTTGCTGCACTAAAAGTAAAGGGGCCGAATAATAGTGCACGCCCCACTTTTCAGTTTTTGAATTTCCACAAAAATTTAAAATAACCAATAAATTTCGTTCAACTTCACAATTGTGTTCCACTTGTAGTTGATTCTTCACCAAAAATTTACATTTGGTATCTTTATGTTTGAAGCATGATATGTGGGAAAAGGATGAAAAGTTCCAGGGAGCCAAATACTTTCGCAACGCACTGTAACTGCGTGACTGAAGGCAGCATTTTGGACCCAGCGAAAATACACTGCGTCCAAGGCGTTGCTACTTCCTGATCGTGGACACATAACTTAACTCACTTATTAGAATAATTGGATTTTCTTGATTCCTCATAGGGGTTTTCATCCACATCTAGCCAAGAACTATACAAACGTAATATGGTTGTGTAAACGCAGTCTTATAGAACATGTTTTACCTCATCACATCCAGTTTCTGAGGGTCGGGCCTTCTTAGGAGCAATTACTGGAGACAATAAGTTTTCAAAATCAAGCTGAAAAGGAAAAAAAAAATGAGTGAATGTATTATAACATCCTGGAAATAAATAATCTAATATGGTTTGGAGACCTCCACTACAATTAGATGCAATGGCTGCCTAAAGACATAACCACATAGCAGATTTCAGCCAGAGCCAAAAAGAAAAGTGGATTAAAAAATGCAGAAGTGGAATAGTTTGGTCAACTCTTGGTTTAAGCTTACAAATACTGAGCAAAATACCGACATGTTAAGTTGGACTGAAGCAGACAACCTCATTCTATGCTGCCAAATGCATAACCAAAGAACACCCCCTCTCTCCTTCAATGCTTCCTTCACACATACAGTATCTGTTCCTTAACCCCTGGGCCATTTTCCATATTTGCGTTTTCGTTTTTTTGCTCCTCTTCTTTCCAGACACAAACTTTTTTTTATTTTTCAGTCAATACTGCCATGTGAGAGCTTGTTTTTTTGTGGGACAAGCTGTACTTTTGAACACCACCAATGGTTTTATCTCACGTGTACAACAGTCACATCAGGAGATGTGACTGCTCTACCAGGCCGCCGGCGATACACTGACAGGAGGTAATCATTCCCGCAGTGTATCACTGAGCTGCCGTGACAGAGTTCATCGGAGTTCATCAGTTGATCAGCTCCGGTGCTCTCACTTATGGCACGGCTGCGTGAGAACTTTCTCACGGCAGCTCAGTGATACACTGCTGGAGCAATTACCGCCTGTCAGTCACAGCTCTCTAAGTCATCAAGATCATCGTGGGACATTATGGATTTTCTTCTCTGCAGACAGGTGAGGAATATTTTGGTTTATTATTTTATTTTTGTTGCAGGAGACGTTGGCTTTAGTGGATTAGGCGTTCAGCGAGTATGGTTTAATTAAGATTCAATAAAAGGAGTCTGTTTTATTTTTTTGAAATAAAGGACTTTACTCTCGGTATGAATGTTTTTATACAATCACTATAGGGTTACTAATGGATAAGTGTCTTATAGAAACCTCTCCATTACTAACCTATGGGCTTGATGTCACCTGACAATATAAAGGTGACATCAACCCCACAAATTATGAACCCCACTTGCCACCGCTACAGGACAAGTGGGAAGAGCGAGGCTAGGCACCAGATTTGGCACATCTTATAGATGCGCTATTTCTGGGGCGGCTGAGAGCTAATGTTTTTAATCTGGGAGGGACCAGTATCCATGGTCTGTTCCTAAGCTATGAATATCTGTCCACAGCTATCTGTCTAGCTTTTGGGGGTTATATTTTATGGAGGGACCCCATGTCAATTTTTTTTCTGGGGTCCCCCTGTAAACTAGCCAGTAAAGGCTACGCAAACAGCTGCGAGCTGATATTAATAGCCTAGAAACCTTTATGACTATTGGCTACTTCCCAGAATATTAACATGAGACCTCAGCTGTCTGCTTTTAGAGAGCCCATGCATTTTTTTTTTTTCTTGAAAATTAACAGTTGCTGTCTGGTTACAGCCTATATATGTTCCTTCTGTTAATGCTCCTGCATAGGCTGGTGACAATGTGGGTGTGTGTGTGAGCTTACTTATCGGCTTAGTAATGAGGGTGTCGGGCTGACACCTTTTCATTACTAAGCCTACGGCTAGGTGTCAATGACAGCTGCTGACACCAAACCCTAATCCCATTACACTAGCACCACTGCATTAGAATGAAAAAGGTGGTGTTGAGCAAAGAAATTACATCACAAAACTTTTTTTAAAAAAATATCTTTAACTCAAAAAAGCCTTCATTGCTGTACAAAAACACCTGCAAAAATGCATAAAAAAAGTGGCAAAAGACGCGCATTTTTGAAGCAGCGTCTTTCCTGCCAAGAGATGCAGAAACCTTACAGAAATTTCTGCAAGCAAACACTCAACGTGCGCACATAGCCTTAACTAGGAATATAGGTGTTGATAAATAAGCGTTGCTATATTTTACATCAACTAGGATGATTACTATAACATAATGGAAAGGAGAGAGTAAAACCCACAACAATTACACTATGTGCAGTTTGGTACAATGTCTGTAGGTTTTACTCATCATTCAACCTCATGCACACACTTACATTGTGAGTCCAGGACAGTTTGTCAGTGTTATATCCCATCATATTCATAAGGCAGGTAACAAACAGATTCCATTCAGAATGATTACTGGGGCCTCCTGGTGCATTGAGGCAGTTATACCATTTCACAAGCATCTGTACAGCTATTTTTTTTGGCAGGATGTATTTAACAGCTTGAAGACATTTTTTTACTGCAAAAAAATAAAAAAGATAATGTAAGTAGACATAATTTACAGCTGAAAGTGAAAGAAACAAACTTAGTCAATATAGAGTAAATATTTTTGAAAGCCAAAATAATATCCTTTTATATGTGCATTTTTTCATGTAAGATTTACTCTCACAATATTCAAACTACATTTCTATGCCCTTAAACCAGATAGTTATACCACACAAAACAAGTAAATAACATTTCCCACATGTCTACTTTACAGTTGCATCATTTTTTGAAACATAATTTTGTTTCTTTTTTTGTTAGAAGTGTTCAAAGTTGATCAGCAATTTCTCATTTTCCAACAAAATTTACAAAACCATTTTTTGTTTAGGGACCACGTCACATTTGAAGTCACTCTGAGGGGCCTATATGACAGAAAATACCCAAAAGTGCTAATTCTAAAACCTGTACCCCTCAAGGTGTTCAAAACCACATTCAAGAAGTTTATTATTCCATCAGGTGCTTAATAGAAATTAGACCGGCGTCACACTAGCGAGTTTTACGGACGTATGAGCGCAGAAAATACGTCCAGAAATTACGCATTGCACACGGCCCAATGATTCTCTATGGGGCAGCTCCTATCTGCCGTATATTACGCATCCGTAATATACGGTATGTTACGGGCGTAGAAAATCGCAGCATGCTGCATTTGTCAGCGTATTGCGCAAAAAATCCACCAATGAAAGTCTATGGGGGCGAGAAAATTACGGATTACACAAGGACCATGCGTGTGACTTGCGAGAAATACGCACCGGTGTTCTATAGAAAAGCCGGCAATTCAGTGCGGTGTACAGTAAAATCACACTGACAGAATAGAATAGGTAGAATAAATGTGTACACATAGAATAGATTATATATATATATATATGTGTCAGTGAGACACATATACACACATATATATATATATATATATATATATATATATATATATATATATACATACACACACACACACACACACACACACACAGTATATATATATATATATATTTATATTTAATTCAGCGCTTGATAGCAGAAAAGCCGGTAATTCAATTGCCGGCTTTTCCTATCTCCTTCACAAACCCGACAGGATATGAGACATGGTTTACATACAGTAAACCATCTCACATCCCTTCTTTTGTTACATATTCCTCTTTACTAATGTAACAAGTGTATCTGTGTAAAATTTGGGGGCTCTAGCTATTAAATTAAGGGTTAAATCCCGGAAAAAATTGGTGTGGTCTCCCACGCAATTTTCTCCGCCAGAGTGTGAAAGCCAGTGACTGAGGGCAGATATTAGTAGCCTAGAGAGGGACCATGGTTATAGGACCCCCTAGCTAAAAACATCTGCCCCCAGCCACCCCAGAAAAGGCACATCTGTAAGATGCGCCTATTCTGGCAGTTAGCCTCTCTCTTCCCACTCCCGTGTAGAGGTGGGATATGGGGTAATGAAGGGTTAATGTCACCTTGCTATTGTAAGGTGACATTAAGCCAGGTTAATAATGGAGAGGTGTCAATTATGACACCTATCCATTATTAATCCAATAGTAGTAAATGGTTAATAAAAAACACACACATTATTAAAAAGTATTTTAATGAAATAAAGACACATGGTGTTTTAATATTTTATTATACTCTTAATCCACCTGAAGACCCTTGTCACCTGAAATAAAGTAAAAAAAACAACAAACAACAATATTCAATACCTTCCGTCGTTCAGTCTTGTCCCACGCTGTAAATCCATCTGAAGGGGTTAAATCATTTTACACCCAGGAGCTCTCAAATCACGGTGATTCACCCCCTGCTGGATGAACTCATATGAACTCGAGCGTGAGAAAATATTCTGAAAAGTTTCCAGGCTCGAGTTCATATGAGTTCATCCAGTGAAGGAGATAGGAAAAGCCGGCAATTGAATTACCGGCTTTTCTGCTATCTAGCGCTGAATTAAATATATATATATATATATATATATATATATATATATATATATATATATATATATATATATATATATATATATATATATATATATATATATATATATGTGTCTCACTGACGTGTATATATATTGTATATAGACTGTATATATGTTTTTAAGAATATTTGAGCCGATGGATTGAGAAAAAAATCGCCATACGGATGCCATACAGATGACACTCGGATAAATTTGTGCATAAAAATCGCGTCCTCGCATTGAATACGGAACAGTGTTTTGGGACAATTACTGAGTATTACGGCCATAAAAACGGACCGTATTTACTTACGCCTAGTGTGACGCCGGCCTTAAACTCTTCATCTCAAAGCCTATTTTTACCTTCCTGACCAGGCCAATATTTTCAATTCTGACCACTGTCATTTTATGAGGTAATAACTCTGGAACACTTCAATGCATTACATGGATTCTGAGATTGTTTTTCGTGACATCCTTCATGATAGTGATAAAATTTGTTTGGTATAGCTTACGTTTATTTGTGAAGAAAACAGGGATTTTTGTGTACTCACCGTAAAACTCTTTTCTCTGAGTCACTCATTGGGGGACACAGACAATGGGTTGTACAGTTGTGGCCAAAAGTATTCACACCCCTGCAATTCTGTCAGATAATACTCAGTTTCTTCCTGAAAATGATTGCAATCACAAATTCTTTGGTATTATCTTCATTTAATTTGTCTTAAATGAAAAAACACTAAAGAGAATGAAGCAAAAAGCAAAACATTGATCATTTCAAACAAAACTCCAAAAATGGGCCAGACAAAAGTATTGGCACCCTCAGCCTAATACTCGGTTGCACAACCTTTAGCCAAAATAACTGCGACCAAACGCTTCCGGTAACCATCAATGAGTTTCTTACAATGCTCTAGGAATTCTTCGTTGGCAAACTGCTCCAGGTCCCTGATATTTGAAGGGTGCCTTCTCCAAACTGCCATTTTTAGATCTCTCCACAGGTGTTCTATGGGATTCAGGTCTGGACTCATTGCTGGCCACCTTAGAAGTCTCCAGTGCTTTCTCTCAAACCATTTTCTAGTGCTTTTTGAAGTGTGTTTTGGGTCATTGTCCTGCTGGAATACCCATGACCTCTGAGGGAGACCCAGCTTTCTCACACTGGGCCCTACATTATGCTGCTAAATTTGTTGGTAGTCTTCAGACTTCATAATGCCATGCACACGGTCAAGCAGTCCAGTGCCAGAGGCAGCAAAGCAACCCCAAAACATCAGGGAACCTCCGCCATGTTTGACTGTAGGGACCGTGTTCTTTTCTTTGAATGCCTCTTTTTTTCTCTTGTAAACTCTATGTTGATGCCTTTGCCCAAAAAGCTCTACTTTTGTCTCATCTGTCCAGAGAACATTATTCCAAAATGTTTTAGGCTTTTTCAGGTAAGTTTTGGCAAACTCCAGCCTGGCTTTTTCATGTCTCGGGGTAAGAAGTGGGGTCTTCCTGGCTCTCCTACCATACAGTCCCTTTTCATTCAGACGTCGACGGATAGTACGGGTTGACACTGTTGTACCCTCGGACTCCAGGGCAGCTTGAACTTGTTTGGATGTTAGTAGAGGTTCTTTATCCAACATCCGCACAATCTTGCGTTGAAATCTTTTGTCAATTTTTATTTTCCGTCCACATCTAGGGAGGTTAGCCACAGTGCCATGTGCTTTAAACTTCTTGATGACACTGGGCACGGTAGACACAGGAACATTCAGGTCTTTGGAGATGGACTTGTAGCCTTGAGATTGCTCATGCTTCCTCACAATTTGGTTTCTCAAGTCCTCAGACAGTTCTTTGGTCTTCTTTCTTTTCTCCATGCTCAATGTGGTACACACAAGGACACAGGACATAGGTTGAGTCAACTTTAATCCATGTCAACTGGCTGCAAGTGTGATTTAGTTATTGCCAACACCTGTTAGGTGCCACAGGTAAGTTACAGGTGCTGTTAATTACACAAATTAGAGAAGCATCACATGATTTTTCGAACAGTGCCAATACTTTTGTCCACCCCCTTTTTTATGTTTGGTGTGGAATTATATCCAATTTGGCTTTAGGACAATTCTTTTTTTGTTTATTCATTTAAGACAAATTAAATGAAGATAATAATACCAAAGAAATTGTGTTTGCAATCATTTTCAGGAAGAAACTGAGTATTATCTGACAGAATTGCAGGGTGTCAATACTTTTGGCCACAACTGTATATGCTGCTTGCCACTAGGAGGCTGACACTAAGCTACTGTAACACAAAACAAGTTAGCTTCTCCTCTGTAGTATACATCCTCCTGCTAGCTCCCAGAGAACCAGTTTGGTGCAAAAGCAGTATGAACAAATAGTAACAACATAGAAGAGTACAACATGACAACTTAAAAGAACAGGCAAAAGCCATATAAGCCCATAGGCTAACAGGGTGGGTTCTGTGTCCCCCAATGAGTGGCTTGGAGAAAAGGATTTTACGGTGAGTACACAAAAATCCCTGTTTCTCCTTCGCCTCATTGGAGGACACAGACCATGGGACATTGTAAAGCAGTCCCTGGGTGGGAAAACAAAACAAAGGATTAGGCTTCATGCAACAACTGCCTAAATGTGCGACATCGCTGCCTGCAGAATTCTTCTGCCCAGACTGAATATTACAGTGCTTTGCAAAGGTATGAAAACTGGACCATGTTGCAGCTTTACAGACCTGCTTCGCCGACACCTGATGCCGCAATGGTCCAAGAAGCCCCTACTGCTCGAGTGGAGTGTGCTCTGATCCCCGTTGGGATGGGCTGATTTCTGACTCCGTATGACTCCTGGATGGTGGAACAAATCCACCTGGTTTTCGTGGCCTTAGAAGCAGCAAGACCCTTCCTGTGGCCTTCCGGGAGAAAGAACAGAGCATCTGTTCTTCTGGAGGATGCCGTCCTTGAGACGTACCTTCGCAGATCCCTGACTAGGTCCAGAGTGTGGAGAGCTCTTTCAATTCTGTGAATAAGGGCTGAACAAAAGGAAGGAAGAACATTGTTCTTGTTAAGATGGAAGGACGAAACAACCTTTGGCAAAAAGGACGGCAAAGTCCTGAGGACAACCTTGTCCTGATGGAAGTTAAGGAAAGGCGCCCGGCAGGATAAGGCGGCTAATTCCAAAACCCGTCTGATCGATGTGATCGCCACAAGGAAGGCAACCTTCCAGGACAGAAAGACCAGCAAAATGTCCTGAAGTGGTTCAAGGGGAGGTTCCTGAAGGGCCTTTAGCACCAAGTTGAGGTCTCAAGGCTCCAAAGGCATGCGATAGGGAGGAGCGACACCCCCTGAAGAGAAGTCTTAACCTGAAATCTAGACACGATGCATCTCTGAAATAATACCGATAGAGTGGAGAAAGTCTTAACCTGAAATCTAGACACGATGCATCTCTGAAATAATACCGATAGAGTGGAGATTTGGCCCTTGATAGAGCTGAGTGCCAGCCCGGAATCCAGACCGGCCTGTAGGAACTCTAAAATGGAGGGAACTGAGAAGATGAGAGGAGAAAGACCACGATCCTTGCACCAAGCAAAAAAAAAAAAAAAAAAAAAAGTTCTTCCAGGTACGGTGATAGATACGAACCGATGAGGGCACTAACAATGGTGGAAATGTCCTGCTGAGAAAACCCTGCCTGGGTTAAGACCCAGGATTCAACGGCCACGCCGTTAAACACAGGGCCCCTGAGTTCTGGTGGTAGATGGGGCCCTGGGGAGCAGATCAGGCCGATCCGGCAGTCTACGGGGTATATCGGTGACGAGGAGTACCAACTCTGCGAACCACATGCGGCGAGGCCAATTGGGAGCAACCAGGATCACTGGTACTCCTTCCGCCTTGATTTTCCCGATTACTCTGGGGAGTAACGGTAGAGGAGGAAAAATGTACAGGAGGCGGAATAGGCGCCATGAAAGAACCAGAGCGTCGACATCGATGGCTCTTGGATCTAGACACCTCACTATAAAGTGGGGAACCTTGGCGTTCAGTCTGGACACCATGAGGTCCACATCTGGGATCTCCCAGCAAAGACAGATCTGGGAAAAGACTTCCGGATGGAGCTCCCATTCACCCGAAGTGAGACCCTGACGGCTGAGGAAGTCCACCGTCCAGTTTTCCACTCCTGGAATATGTACCACTGAGATCACGAAGTGGTTGTTCTCTGCCCGTCGAAGGATGCGAGTTACCTCGGACATGGCCATCCTGCTGCGGGTACCCCCGATGATTGATGTATGCCACAGTCGTGGCATTGTCTGATTGGTTACGGATGGGGGTGACCCGCTAGAAGGTGATGGAAGAGCTGCAAGGCCAGTCGAATAGCACGGATCTCCAGAACGTTGATCGGTAGCTTCGATTCCTGAATTGACCAGCGGCCCTGAGCAGTGTGGTGGCAGAAGACTGCTTCCCAGCCCCAAAGACTGGTATCTGTAGTCACTACTAGCAATTGAACGGGTAGAAAGGACTTCCCTCGGTTGAGGGAAGAGTTCAATGTCCACCACCTGAGAGTCTGTTTGGCCTGCAGGGATAAGCGGCACCTTCGGTCGAGGGTGAAAAGTTTTCTGTCCCAAGCTGCCAGAAGGGCATGTTGTAGGGGACGAAGGTGAAGTTGCGCAAAGGGGAATGCTTCCATTGCGGCCACCATCTTTCCTAGTACCCTCATTGCAAACTGGATGGAGTGAAGGGCAGACTGACAAAGCGCTCGGGCTCCTCGTTGAAGGGCTAAGACTTTGTCTGGAGGGAGAATTACCAACCCCTGAGATGAGTCCAGGGACATTCCTAGAAAGGAGATCTGCTGGGCTGGGACTGGAGAGGATTTGCTTAAGTTTATCAGCCAGCCCAGGCGAGAAAGGGTATCGCAAGTAATGCGAACAAACTCCACGCAGTCGTGGAAGGATGGAGTTTTGATCAACAGGTCGTCCAGATAGGGCAGAACGATCACACCCCGAGAGTGCAGGATAGACATGACGGCCACCATGACCTTTGTGAACAATCTGGGGGCAGTAGCCAGGCCGAAGGGCAGGGTCGTGAATAGGAAATGTTGGTTGCGAATGGCGAAGCGCAGGAATCTCTGGTGAAGGGGAAAATGGGTATTATACCTACCGATAATTCGGTTTCCAGGAGTCCATCCTGACAGCACATTGGAGGACATCCTCCTCCTCCTTTCAGGGACAGGAAATACAACACGAGAGGTTAAAAGGTCCCACTCCGCCCCCTTTCCCTCAGTGTTTTGACAAGTACCACACCATGGATAGATATACTTTGAAACTTTATTAACCAAACATATTACAGCATATGAACTGGCATGAATAGGGGGCGAAATAACGGTGCGGTCAGGATGGACTCCTGGAAACCGAATTATCGGTAGGTATAATACCCATTTTCCAGGACGTCTCCCTGACAGCACATTGGAGAATACCAAAGAAAACCTCCTTTAGGGTGGGACAACTGCCTGGAGAACCTTTCTCCCATATGACATCTGCTGAGCTGCCATCACATCTAATTTATAGTGCCTACAAAATGTGTTTACCCTGGCCCAAGTTGCGGCCTTGCAAATCTGATCTAGGGACGCTCCTGCACGTTCAGCCCATGATGCTGAAACAGCCCTAGTAGAGTGCGCTTTTATCCCTGTTGGGCAAGCTATCCCTTCTGATGAGTAGGCTTTTAAAATTATGGTCGTGATCCATCTAGCTATTGAAGCCTTGGACGCTTTTTTACCTTTATTCTTTCCCCCAAAAAGAATAAAAAGATTAGGATCTTTCCTCCAGGGGCTAGTGGCCTCTAGATAGTTTAATACTGCCTGCCTAACATCAAGGGAGTGTAAAGCCTGTTCCTTTTCATTAGTAGGGTTCTCACAAAAGGACGGTAAAATTATCTCCTGGTCACGGTTTCTAGCTGAGGCTATTTTAGGGATAAAAGCCGGATCTAATTTCAGAATTATATGGTCCTCTCTAACCTGGAGGTATGGATCTTTGATAGAAAGAGCCTGAATCTCACCTATACGTTTAGCAGTTGTAATCGCTACTAGAAAGGCCGTTTTCCAGGTACGTATTGAAATGGGCATGTCCTCCTCGAGAGTATAAGGATTTTTACATAGAGCCCTGAGGACCAGATTTAAGTCCCATGTAGGAGTTAGTTGTCTTAAAGTAGAACGTAATCTCTGGATAGCTCTAACAAATCTAATTATCCAGGGATGGGAGGCCAACGGATAATCTAAGAAGGTACTGAGGGCCGAAATCTGGACTTTAATCGTACTCGGCCTGAGCCCCAAGTTAAAGCCAGTTTGTAAAAAATTTAAGACTCTAGGAACATCCAAAGTTCCCGGTATCACGGCCGACCCGCCACTTTCCAAACAGAATTTCCTCCAGATCTTGTGGTAGATGGCTGTGGTCACAGTCTTCCTACTAGCCTGGATGGTTGTGATTACTTCGTCTGAAAGACCTCTGGATTTCAAGATGTCCCTTTCAGGATCCATGCTGATAGATGTAATCTCTCTGGGTCCTGATGCAAAACCGGTCCTTGATGAATGATATTCTTCCATACCGGGAGTTTGATGGGAGCTATGACAGTGGAAGATCCTAACAACGGGAACCAACTTCTCTTTGGCCAGAATGGCACAATCGTCAGCAGTGTTGCCTGGTCCTCTTGAATCTTCCTGAGCACTACTGGAATAAGTGCTATTGGGGGAAAAGCGTAAGACAGAGGTTCGTCCCATGTTTGGCTTAGAGCATCGACTGCTTCCGGCATGTCTGAAGGGTTGAGTGAATAAAATCTGGCCACCTTCGAATTTTTCCTTGTGGCAAATAAATCTATCCTGGGCGTTCCCCAACGATGGCATAGTATCTGAAACATTTCTTGATTTAATTCCCACTCGGTTGGGCAAACTTTCTTTCTGCTTAGATAGTCGGCTAGGATGTTTTGGGATCCTTCTAGATGCACTGCTGTTATTGATAGAACCACGTTCTCTGCCCAGGAAAATATTCTTTGCGCTAGATTTTGAAGCGCCTTGTGTCTGGAACCTCCTTGATGTCTCAAACAGGATACTGCCGTCACGTTGTCTGACAAAATCTTTACGTGTTTGTCCCTTAGACATGAATAGTTTCTTCTGAGAGCTTCCCAAGCTGCGTATAGCTCTCTGTAATTTGACGACATCCGACTGATTTCTTCGGGCCACTTGCCCTGAAAGAATCTTCCTTCCAAGTGTGCTCCCCATCCCCACTGACTTGCGTCCGTGGTGATTACCACACAAGGGGACGATATCCAAGGGATGCCCATTTTTAGATTGTAGTCCTGGGTCCACCATCGTAGAGATCTTCTTGCCTTCATTGAAAGGAGCATCTTCCTGTCTAGTGATGAACGAGAACGATCCCATACTGAGAGTACTTGCTCTTGTAAAGGTCTTGAGTGCGCATGAGCCCATCTGACACACGGGATGCAAGCTGTCATCTTCCCCAGGATTTCCATGGCCATTCTTATCGTAAGTGGCCTTTTTTGGAACTGTAGGATCATCTTTATTAATGAGATTCGTTTGTCTCTTGGCAGGAAGGATTGTCTGTTTGTAGAATCCAGGAGTACTCCCAGAAAGATCTTTCGGGTCTCTGGCCTTAGATGAGACTTTTTTCGGTTTACCACCCATCCTAGTTGTTCCAATACTGCTATAACCCGATCTCTGTGTTGCAGCAGAATGACCTCTGTCCGTGCTACGATGAGAAAATCGTCCAAGTACGGAATTATTGTTATTCCTTGGTTTCTTAGGAAAGCCACTACTTCTGCTACTAATTTCGTGAAAATTCTTGGAGCCGATGCAAGACCGAACGGGAGGCATTGAAATTGGAAGTGGCAGGTTTGGTCCGGAAAACTCACCGAGAATCTCAGAAGCTCCTGAGATGAGGGGTGTATCGGAACCTGATAATACGCACTCTTCAAGTCGAGAGTGCACATTACCGAATCCTTGTTTATCAGGTGAATGGTTGACCTGATTGATTCCATTCTGAACTTTTTGTACCTGACGTATACATTCAGAGGTTTCAAATTTATTATTGTACGGGACCCTCCCGACGCTTTTGGAATTGAAAATAGGGAGGAATAATGACCTGTGCCTAGTTCCGGAAAGGGAACCCGAACTATAACCCGGGATTTGTACAGATCTTGCAGGTCTGAGAACATTGGGGACTTTGTAGCTACCACTGTTGGTGCAATAACCCTTTGCGGTACGCGGGAAATCAGCTCTATTCTGTAACCGTCTGAGATTATTTTGAGGACATAACTGTTGTCTGATATCTGATTCCAGTGACTTAAAAAGAAGCTTAGTCTCCCGCCTATACCTATGGCGTCATTGCTTTCTTGGTCTATAACTTGAACCAAAAAGGGAGGGTCTTCCCTTTCTGTTCTGGGCGTAAGAACTCCTAAAGGTTCCTCTGCCTGATCTCCACTGCTCTCTGTACTCCGGTTGTCTGCGTGGGGGAGGGGGGGAAGTGGCCTTCTCCGAAAGGGCTGAAATCTCCTAGGTTTATCCTCGGGGAGCCCTTTTTCACTGTCAGCTGCAGATTCTAGAATGTCATCTAAAGCCTGACCAAATATTCTAGAGCCTGTGAATGGAATGGCACACAACTTATTTTTGGATGCATTATCCCCCGACCAAGATCTAAGCCAGATGGCCCTTCAGGCTGCATTTGACAAAGAGCTATTTCTAGCCGCAAATCTAACCGATTCAGCCGAAGTGTCTGCCATGAAGGCCGTAGCTGACTTTATGATAGGTAGGGATGAAATTATATCAGCCCTTGGTGTTTTATTAATCAAATGTTCTTCCAATTGTTCCATCCATAGGAACATGGATCTTGCTACTGACGTGGCTGCGATGTTAGTCTTTATTAAAGCTGCTGAAGTCTCCCAGGCCCGACGTAACAGGATATCCGCCTTGCGGTCCATTGCGTCCTTGAGGCTAGAAGAATCCTCAAAAGGTATGGATGTCTTCTTTGCCACCTTGGCTATGGGGACATCTACCTTAGGAATTTCTTCCCATGTCTTGATCTCTTCTGTATCGAATGGAAGACGATTTTTAAACTCTCTAGACATCACCAATCTACGTTCCGCATCTTTCCATTCCTGAGATATCATTCGACGAATATGGTCGCTCACCGGGAACACTGTTCGTTCCTGATAAGTGAGACCTCCGAACATCTGATCTTGTCTAGATCTTGGACGTGGATCTTCCTTTATCTGCATAGTTCTTCTGACCGCTTGAACCAGCTCTTCTGTGTCTTCTACAGGAAAGTAATACCTTCTTCCTTGTTCTTGCTCTTCCAATGGCAATTCTCCTTCTTCCTGGACAAAATCTCTAAATTCCGATTCTGCTTCAGAAGAACCCTCCTGGTCTTCCTGTTCTGGATCCCTTCTAGGTCTCTTGCGAGACGGACTTGGACTGCCCGTATCCCGCTGAGACATAGAGGCCAAAGAATTTTGGATCTCTTCTCGGATTAGACTCCTCATCTCCGATAACATTGTTGGTTGTTCATCTCTGACTACCTTAGTGATACAAGAACTGCAGAGAGCTTTCTTGTATGCTTCAGAAAGCTTCACATTACATATGGAGCACCTCTTAGATTTTGATAATGCTTTGCCCGACTTTTTTGCCTGAGAGAGGGGGGTCTGAGTGGCCTCTTTATCCTAAATATAAGAATAAGAATGGCTCAGTGTGCGTGCGGGTGTATGTGAGTATTCTGCGCACTTACCCCCGTCTCCTCATTTCTGTCCTCCACATTTTCTGTTGAGAGATGCCCAGTATAAATATGTGATCTCACAAACAAATGAGGGATATAGCAGCTTCTGCTGCACTCACCCTTTGTCTCCGGCATTTGCAGCAGCCTGGCTTGCACAGACCCCACGAAATACTGTGTCTTGCAGCTCACAGTGCTCTCCAGGGATTCAAATCTGGCGCTTCCTTACACCGGAAGTAACGCTGGATGAAGCTCTGCGGTGTTTTTGCGCCTTTAAGGACGCTCACTTCCGCGTTCCACTAGGTGGAACGCACGCAGAGATGCCGCCCCCACCCCGGATATGACGTCACCTTACCTGCGCTGATACCGGAAGCACTGTCCGGTATATGGATTCCTACTCCAGCGTTCCACGCTGTGGAACGCTCACTGCGCCTGCTGCTGGCGCCGGATTCTCCACCATGCGTCGCCTCTTCTCCTGGCGCCTGAACCGAGAGCCCCCCCGGGAGGAAGCGGTTCAACCCGGGAGCCCGTCCGCTCGACTGGTCTCTGGGCAGAGGGACTCCCCACCGGGAAGTTTCTGCCTGGGGCTTAATACTGCGGGGGAAGGATATTGGCCTAGCCGCACGATCCCCCGAGCCCTCCGATCTGGTGAGTCTTCACGCTGAATAGCGCTGTTCTCCTCTCGTGTGTCCCTCCATGCAGGGACAGGAAAAACACTGAGGGAAAGGGGGCGGAGTGGGACCTTTTAACCTCTCGTGTTGTATTTCCTGTCCCTGCAAGGAGGAGGAGGACGTCCTCCAATGTGCTGTCAGGGGGACGTCCTGGAAAAATGGAAAGTGCAAGTAAGCGTCTCGGATGTCGATTAAGGCCAAGAATTCCCCTTCTTTCAGGGAAGTGATAACTGAACGCAGAGATTCCATGCGGAAATGACAGACCTTGACAAACTTGTTTAGAAGTTTGAGGGCTAGTATGGGTCTCACCTTTCCGTCCTTCTTTGGGACAACGAAAAGATTTGAATAGAAATACTGAAACCTTTCGCTTTCTTGGATGGGGACAATGAATTTGTACAAGCAGCGTAAAGCGGTAACTGACTACATCATGTAGGAGGCAGACCGGGTTTGGGTTTCTTTGAAATCTGCCAATTGCAGCTGATGAGTGACATGCCTTCTACCAAGGCTCTCCGTGTAATGGTGCAATCTCTCTAAAATTTATATTGCAAAAAATCCCCTCAAGGATGCAACAAGGCATGGAGGAACAGCAGCAACTTCTACACGGTCATCACCACCATGGGACATGGGGACAATGTGACAGGCAGCAGAAAGTGGAGGAGCAGCAGGCAGATGTGGAGGATACTTGTCGATTGCATGATTTACCAGAAGCCCCCTCTCCATTACCCACAAAACAATCTCTCCTGCTGCTTGTGATAGTGCTGTGGCTACAGCAAGAAAGACAGCAGGGATTACAGAATATATTACATCCTGGAACAGATGTTTTATCTGCAACTGCGCCTACATGACGTACATCTGCAGAAACACTGCCTGAAAAAACAGGTTCAGTCATACCTGGACTGTGTCCTTTCTCTGATAAATACCTCCATTTTCAACGCCATGGACTAGTAGGGAGATAGGAACAGTGGCAAGAAAGAGTCTAGTTTGTCATGGGCACACTGTCCTGGCAAGCGTCCAGAGTATTGACCACAGCAGAAGGTTTTGTCAGGTCTAAGCAGATCAAACTGTCCACATGTCCGAGTCCAATCCACCCGACGCGTTTCCTCTCAGATTCTTCAGGAGAGACTAAGGGTTTGTGCAGATTCATGGCATCATCCATGTGCTATCTTTTGCCTGTTAAACATAAGATGTGCATGATGCTATGAATCTGCACAAACCCTTAGGCTATGTGCACACGTTCAGGATTTCTTGCAGAAATTTCCTGAGCAAAATCGGACATTTTCTGCAAGAAATCTGCATGCATTTTTACCGCGTTTTTGGTGCGTTTTTTTTTTGCGGATTTTTCCGGAGGTTCCCAATGCAATAATATAGTGGGAAATACGCAAAAAATCCGCTAAATTAATTAACATGCTGCGCTTTTTACCGCGATGCGTTTTTTTAGTGGAAAAAAAAAGCATCATGTGCACAAAAATTGCGGAATGCATTCTAAATGATGGGATGCATAATGTATGCGTATTTTTCGCTATAAAAACACGAAAAAAACGCATACAATCCGCAACGTGTGCACACAGCCTTACAGTCTCCCCTGAAGAGGAGCGGAAACTGGTCGGAAGGATTGGACTCGGATATGGACAGGAGTGTTACCTAAATGGACTTTCCATGCCATTAAGACTCAGGCCGGTTTCTGACGCACCATGTTGCAATTTTTGAGGCGACAAATTTCCGTCAAATATGCGCAGGCATGCACATGCGGATGAGTGCGTTAAAAAAAAAAAAAAGCATTACTGTATATGGGAACGCATGCATACGCATGTATTTGCGTACGCATACATTTGCTGCACTTGCGTACTTCGGACTGTGCATGTCCCAGAACTGATTTAGACGCCCTCCTGGAAATATCGAACGCATGCGCATAAAAAGCACAAACACATGCAAAACCGCATACAAACGCAGCTTTTTTTTTTGCCGTCATGCATAAGCTGATGCAGATAAAAAACACTGCGTCAGCATGCGTTTTTGCATGCGTTTGTGGACAAGACGCTGCGGACTCAACCGCAAATGTGAAACTAGCCTAAGGGGGCACCAGACTGCTTGGTGAGATCATCTCCTGAAAATATTTTAAATTTTGTATTTTCAATAAAGAAATCCATTTGATTCTTTACGTTGTGTTGGGGGACTTTTGTTGCTAGTTCACAGATTTTTCGGTAGTTTACGGTCCTCCCTAATTTTGAGGCTATTCTGTCTAGTGCTTGGTGAGATCGTTCCTATAAAAAATTTTGTACGCTACAAAGTACCAAATGTCTTATGCTGCTCCCTACATATTGATGTCCGTATATTGAATTAAAATTTGCTTTTTGCAATTATCTGTTCCCAACGTATTGACCTGACTCAGGTATAGTGTATGGTACTAATGGCCGTCTGATAGGACTGGGTTATGCCTGGTGGGGCTTAGTACATTAATTGTGCTTCAGGTATTGTTAATAGCTTGGTGTGCCTTGTTTACACAGTTATGTCCCTAGGGAGAGAGAGAGAGATAGATAGATATATAGATTTGTCAGAATGGGATTTCTTTTTAAAGTATATACCGTATATACTCGAGTATAAGCCGAGATTTTCAGCCCAAATTTTTGGGCTGAAAGTGCCCCTCTCGGCTTATACTTGAGTCACGGTCGGCGGTGGGGTCGGCGGGTGAGGGGGAGAGGGCGGTGAGGCATACTCACCTAGTCCCGGCGATCCTGACGCTCCCCCTGCCCGTCACACTGTCTTCGAGTGCCGCAGCTCTTCCCCTGTTCAGCGGTCACGTGGGACCGCTCATTAGAGAAATGATTATGGACTCCACCTCCCATAGGGGCGGAGCCGCCTATTCAATTCTCTAATCAGCGGTGCCGGTGACCGCTGACAGAGGAAGAGCTGGTCACCGGGTCGGCGGGTGAGGGGGAGAGGGCGGTGAGGCATACTCACCTAGTCCCGGCGATCCTGACGCTCCCCCTGCCCGTCACACTGTCTTCGAGTGCCGCAGCTCTTCCCCTGTTCAGCGGTCACGTGGGACCGCTCATTAGAGAAATGATTATGGACTCCACCTCCCATAGGGGCGGAGCCGCCTATTCAATTCTCTAATCAGCGGTGCCGGTGACCGCTGACAGAGGAAGAGCTGCGGCACCCGAAGACAGTGTGACAGGCAGGGGGAGCGCCAGGATCGCCGGGACTAGGTGAGTATTTTATGTTCACCTGTCCACGTTCCACCCGCCGGGCGCCGCTCTGTCTTCGCGTCCTCTTGTTCTGACTGTTCAGGTCAGAGGGCGCGATGACGTACTAGTGTGCGCGCCGCCCTCTGCCTGATCAGTCAGTGCAGAGAGACGTCGGGACGGGACGCTGAGGAGCTGCAAGCAAGAGAGGTGAGTATGTGTTTTTTTTTTTTATTGCAGCAGCAGCGTTATATATGGCACAGATTTATATGGCACATCTATAGGGCAACGGTGCAGAGCACTATATATGGCACAGATTTATATGGCACATCTATGGGGCAACGGTGCAGAGCACTATATATGGCACAAATTTATATGGCACATCTATGGGGCAACGGTGCAGAGCATTATATATGGCACAGATTTATATGGCACATCTATGGGGCAACGGTGCAGAGCATTATATATGGCACAGATTTATATGGCACATCTATGGGGCAACAATGAACAGTGCAGAGCGTATAGGGCACTGCTTTATATGGAGCATCTATGGGGCCATAATGAACGGTGCAGAGCATTGTATATGGAGCATCTATGGGGCCATAATGAATGGTGCAGAGCATTATATATGGCACAGCTTTATAAGGAGCGTCTATGGGGCCATAATGAACGGTGCAGAGCATTCTATATGGCACAGCTATATATGGAGCATCTATGGGGCAATAATCAACGGTATGGAGCATTATATGTGGCACAGCTTTATATGGAACCTCCTTTGGGGCAATAATGAACAGTATGGAGCATCTATTTTTATTTTTGAAATTCACCGATAGCTGCTGCATTTTCCACCCTAGGCTTATACTCGAGTCAATAAGTTTTCCCAGTTTTTTGTGGTAAAATTAGGGGGGCCGGCTTATACTCGGGTCGGCTTATACTTGAGTATATACGGTATATTAAATGTTATTTTTTAATAATTCAAGGGGGTTTTTTTTGCACATTTGGTTTCCAATATACTGTATATATAAATTTGCTCTGTGTTCTATATATTAAGAAATGTTACTGTGCATGAAAATTAAAACTCACCGAGTTCAGACGTAGCAACATCTGGAATAGATATCCTCATCATAGATCCATTTGTCAGCTCCTGTGATAAAAACAAACCCAAAAGAACTGTGGATCACTAGAAAAAAACTGATGTGAATGATCACAAAGTGTATTAGGCGACTATCAAAGTAGACTACTGAAAATAAAAACTTTAACCTCTACGCTCCCGAGCCATTTTCCATTTGGGGGCTGGGTGATGGCTTATTTTTTGCACCCCGATTTGACGTTTTTACAGATATAATTTTAGGGTAGATAACGATGTTTAGATCGCCTGTTATTGCAACTTATTGCAATGTTGTTGCAGCCAAAAATAAACGTAATTCTAGCGTTTCAATTTTTTCTAGTTACAGTTTATCGAATGGATTAATTTATTTTATATTTTGATAGAAAGGACATTTCTGAATGCAACGATACCAAATGCATATTTTTTATTTTATTTTCAATAGGCAAAGGGGATGATTTAAACCTGTGCTTTTTATTTTTTTCATCTTTTTAATGAACTTTAAAAAAAATATATTTTTTTACTGCATTTAATTAAGGGACTTGAAGCTGCGAATCGCTTGTGCTATACACAGCAGTGCTATGCATAGCAGAAATGACGATCTCATGTTAACAGTGGCCACGTAGCAGGCTCCTTGGCTGTCATAACAACCCATCGGTGCCCCGTGAACATGTCACAGGGCGCGTCGATGTGATCGTGGAATGACGGGCACATCTGTCGGCATGTGTTAAATCCCACTGTCAGAGATCAACAGCGGAATTTAACAGGTTAACAGCTGCAGGAAGTTGTTAGAGGCACATGATGGCTGATTAAATCAGTCATCAGGTGCGGGTAAGATGAGGGCTCGGCATGTGAGCCCAAATCAAAGGCAGGGATAAGACATATGACGTATATGTGTCGCGAGGGATAGTGATGAGCGAATATACTCGTTGCTCGGCTTTTCCCGTGCAAGCTCGGGTGGTCTCCGAGTATTTGTGACTGCTCAGAGGTTTAGTTTTTGTTGACGCAGCTGCATGATTTACGGATGCTAGCCAGCCTGAGTACATGTGGGGTTTGCCTGGTTGCTAGGGAATCCCCACATGTATTCAAGCTGTCTATCAGCTGTAAATCATGCAGCAGAAGCAACAAAAACTAAATCTCCGAGCGGTTACAAATACTCGGAGACCACCAGAGCAACGAGTATACTCGCTCATCACTAGTGAGTGTGTTTAACCCATTCCGACTGAGAACATTTTCATGTTTTGTTTTTTCCTCCCCCTCTTTCAAGAATCTGAACTTTTTTCTCTCCCCTGTTGTGCGGTTAAAGTGACAAAGTAAAATGATTCTCCAGATCAAGCTAAAAAGGTTTTGCCAGTTTTCAACAGTGCAAAAAAAAGTTTATTGGAAATCCATATTGACACCCAGATAAGCCTTGATTTTTAGGGGTGGAGGAGACAGAAAACCATAAATTCAGGCTTGTTTGTTTTTTCGTTTATGGCCTTTACTATATGGATTAGATAATTTGGTATTTTGAAAGATTGGACTTTTACAGATGTGGCGATACAAAGCAAATACTTTTTTTTTTTTTTTTTTGATTGGAAAAGAGAGAGCAGGTGATCTGAACTTTTAGGGGGTGTTTTTACCACAATTATTTTATAGCAGTCTTTCCCACCCACCAGGGCAAGTGAACCTGAGCTTGCACAATATACTGCAATGCTTTATTATGTCAGGTGTCGGTGGTATAAGAGCCACTGTGAAAGTTGCGGGTCAAGATCCAGCGCCTGCTGCATAGAAGCCTATCAGACAGTCACAGTACTTTTACAGCTTATATCGGGAAGTAGTTAAATAATCTTTAGAGTAGTCTATTCATGAAGCTCGCAAAATCAGGAAAGGGAAGTTAAATGGACTTTTCCTGGATCAGGGGTTCAGAATGTAATGGTCTGTGGCCAATCGTGGATTAGATTGATTCATACTATGATATCTGCGTATCAGATTACCTACCAGAGTTAATCTGTTGTGCACAGGGTCTCGCACAGAATGTATATAAATTCCAAACTGATGAAAACTGCAGTCATCAATATAATTAGACTCATGGATTCTGCTGGAATCCCGAAGTTCGGGTACTGGGGAAAGCATTCCTGCCTGAAATGGAAGAAGAAAAAAAAAAATAAAAAAAAATAAAAATGAAAAAAGTAACATATATGTATTCCATATAATATGTAACCTAAAAAACCCATAACGGAATGTTATAGTTAAATAGGGATTTTTGTGTACTCACCGTAAAATCCTTTTCTACGAGCCAATCGTTGGAGGACACAGGACCATGGGTGTTATGCTGCTGCCACTAGGAGGACACTAAGTGAACATAGAAAGATTAACTCCTTCTCTGCAGTATACACCCTCTGCTGGCTCTAACTGAACCAGTTCAGTAACAAAGCAGTAGGAGCTTATAACCATTAACAAGAATAAATTATGTCAAAACTAAGGAACAAACACAAGTCATTAGACTAAGGGTACCGTCACACAGTGGCATTTTTATCGCTACGACGGCACGATTCGTGACGTTCTAGCGATATCGTTACGATCTCGCAGTGTCTGACACGCTACTGCGATCAGACACCCTGCTGAGAATCGTACGTCGTAGCACATCGGTTGAAACTTTCTTTCGTCGCTGGATCTCCCGCTGTCATCGCTGGATCGTTGTGTCTGACAGCGATCCAGCGATGCGTTCGCTGGTAACCAGGGTAAACATCGGGTTACTAAGCGCAGGGCCGCGCTTAGTAACCCGATGTTTACCCTGGTTACCAGCGTAAAAGTAAAAAAAAAAAACCGTACATACTCACCATCTGATGTCCGTCAGGTCCCTTGCCGTCTGCTTCCCGCTCTGTCTGTCTGCCGGCCGGAAAGTGAGAGCAGATCACAGCGGTGACGTCACTGCTGCGCTCTGCTCTCACTGTACGGCGGCGCTCAGTCAGAGCAGGAAGCAGACGGCAAGGGACCTGACGGACATCAGATGGTCAGTATGTACTGTTTGTTTTTTTTTACTTTTACGCTGGTAACCACGGTAAACATCGGGTTACTAAGCGCGGCCCTGCGCTTAGTAACCCGATGTTTACCCTGGTTACCAGCGAACCTCGGCATCGTTGGTCGCTGGAGAGCGGTCTGTGCGACAGCTCCCCAGCGACCACACAACGACTTACCAACGATCACGGCCAGGTCGTATCGCAGGTCGTGATCGTTGGTAAATCGTATAGTGAGACGGTACCCTAACAGGGTGAGTGCTGTGTCCCCCAATGATTGGCTTGGAGAAAAGGATTTTACGGTGAGTACACAAAACTCCCTATTTCTCCTACGCCTCACTGGGGGACACAGGACCATGGGACGTCCTAAAGCAGTCCCTGGGTGGGGAACACCACAACTGCTATTACCCCATGTACAAACAAGTTACAGATGTGGTACTGCCGACAGCAGAATCCGTCTGCCGAGGACCGCATCTGCAGAGGCCTGAGAATAAATACTGTAATGTTTTGTGAAGGTATGCAAGCTAGACCAGGTCGCAGGTCTGAAGACTTGTTCTGGTGACGCCTGGTGCCGAATGGCCCAAGAGGCGCCCACTGACTGAGTGGAGTGTGGCTTAATCACTATTGGGACAGGTTCACCCCTGACGCGGTAGGAATCCTGAATAGCTGAGCGAAACCACTTGGCTATTGTGGCCTTTGAAGTGGCTCGGTCCTTCCTATGCTCCTCCGGAAGCACGAATAAAACATAGGACTTGCGGAAAGACGCCATCCGTGAAACGTACCACCTAAGAGCTCTCACCAGATCCAGAGTGTGAAGAGCCTTTCCATACGATGTACTGGTGCCAGACAGAATGCGGGCAAAACAATATCCTCGTTGAGAGGGAAAGAAAAGACAACTTTCGGCAGAAAAGACAGGGACGTTCTCAGAACCACCTTGTCTTGATGGAAAATCAGGAAAGGAGCTCGGCAGGACAGGGCTGCCAACTCTGAGACTCACCTGATTGACGTGACAGCAACTAGGAAAGCTACATTCCAAGAAAGGAAAGTTAGTCATACATCCTGCAGAGGTTCGAAAGGGACCTCCTGTAAAACCCCGAGGACCAAATTAAGATCTCATGGTTCCAACGGTATTTTATAGGGAGGCACCACATGGGAAACTCCCTGAATGAATGTCTTCACCTGTAATTTGGTGGCAATCCTGAGCTGGAACAAAACGGATAAGGCTGAAATCTGTCCTTTGAGTGAGCTAAGCGGGAGACCAGACTCCAAACCAGACTGAAGAAACTCCAAAATAGAAGGAATGGAAAACGAGAGGAGAGCGTCCACGGTCTTTGCACCATGAGAAGAAGGTCTTCCAGGTGCGATGATAAATGCGTATAGACGCGGGTTTCCTAGCACTAAACATAGTGGAGATCACTTGGTGAGAGAATCCTGCTTGAGCTAGAACCCAGGACTCAATGGCCACGCCATTAAACACAGGGCCCCAGAGTTATGGTGGTAAATCAGACCGTGGGAAAGCAGATCTGGAAGATCCAGCAGTCGCCAGGGAACGTCGGCGACGAGTTGAACAAGCTCCGCGTACCACGCCCGATGCAGCCAATCCGGCGCAACCAGGATCACAGGTACCCCCTCCGCTTTGATCTTCTTGATGACCCTCAGAAGTAATGGGAGCGAGGGAATACATACGGAAGCCGAAATTGATGCCACGGAAGGACCAGTGCATCAACTCGAATGGCTACTGGGTCGTGGGACCGAGCTATGAACTCGGGAACTTTGGTGTTTAGCCTTGAGGCCATCAGATTCACATCCAGAGTTACCAAGCGAAGACAAATCTGCTGAAAGACCTCCGGATGAAGAGACCACTCACCCGAGGCGAGGCCCTGGCGGCTGAGGAAATCTGCCTCCCAATAATCTAAGCCCGGGATGAGAACCGCCGAGATAGCCGAGCGGTTCCTCTCGTCCCAAAGAAGAATGTGACCAACTTCGTGCATGGCCGTCCTGCTGCGGGTGCCCCCCTGACGGTTGATGTACGCCACAGCCGTGGCGTTGTCGGATTGGATCCTGACGGGACGACCTGCCAGGAGATGATGAAAACGCAGAAGAGCTAACTTGATTGCTCGTATCTTCAGGATGTTGATCGTCCCCTGTGCCGTGTGATGGCAGAAAACTGCACCCCAGCCAAGACTGACGTCGGTGGTGACCACCAGCCAACGTACTGGAAGAAAAGACTTCCTTTGATCCAGGGAAGACTACAGCGTCCACCACCTGAGGGTCTGCCTGACCTGCTGAGACAGACGGAACCGACGGTCGAGAGAGAACGGATTCCTGTCCCAAGCCATCAGAAGCGCACGTTGCAAAGGGCTGCAAATGGGACCGACTCTATCGCTGCCACCATCTTACTGAGAATCCCCATACTGAATCGTATGGAGTGAGGAAAAGAGTAAGAGTGCATCCGTGCTCCCTGTTGTAAGGATAAGACCTTTTCTGGAGGGAGAATTACCAACCCGCGGCAAGTGTCTAGGATCATTCCCAAGAAGGAAATTTGCTGAGCTGGTACTGGAGATGACTTTAAGTTTATCTTCCAGCCCAGGCGAGAAAGTGCATCCACCATGGTACTTACACACTCCTCGCAGGTCCAAAAAAGACGGTTCTTTGATCAACAGATCGTCTAGATACGGAAGCACCACCACTCCCCAAGCGTGAAGAATGGCCATGACAGCTATCATGACCTTGGTGAAGACTCTGCGGGTGGTGGTGAGGAGGAAAAATCGGAACGTGAAGGTAAGCATCCTGGATGTCGATGGATGCTAGGAACTCCCCTTTCTCCATCGAGGCAATGACAGAGCGGAGAGACTCCATTCTGAAACGCCGCACTCTAACAAACCTGTTTAACAGTTTCAGGTCCAGTATGGGTCACACTGTTACATCCTTCTTCGGAACCACAAATAGGTTCAAGTAAAAACCCTTGAACCTTTCGTCTTGAGGGACCGGAATAATGACTCCGTCCCTTCGGAGCGCATCTAAGGCAGTGAAAAAGGCTGTTGCCTTTGTTTTGGGAGGAGAAGACAGGAAAAAACGTGTTGGGGGAGGGGAAGAAAACTATTTTGTATCCGGAGGACACCAGCTCTCTGACCAATCGTCGTGAATGACCGAGAGCCAGACTTGGCGGAACGAAAGTAGGCGGACGCCTACTTTGTCGGTGCCCACCGAATGTTGTAACGAGTCATTGTGTAGAGGATCACTGGGATCTGGCTCCCTTGGATCCAGACAGTTTTGGCCTGCTCTTCCAGGTACGATTAGGTCTATATGAGACCCGGGAACCTCTGTCTCTACTGCCCTGATCCAGAAGAGAAGGTTGTAGAGGACCAAGTATTGCTGCGAAAAGGCTGGGTCCGGACCTGTTGTTGGCTCCGAAACGGCCGAGTGGGCTTTTGCTGGGGAAGGAATTTACTCTTTCCTCCGGTAGCATCGGAGATAAGTTGGTCCAGTTTTTCTCCAAATAAGTGACCACTCTGGTAAGGCAGAGAGTTTAAGGATCTTTGGGAAGCAAAATCCGCTCGCCATTCTCTGAGCCATAGCGCCCTCCTGATACCTGTGCAGCACAGTTGGCCGCATCTAAAGAAGCGCTTACTAGGAAACCCCCGTCCTGAGATACCCGACTAGCGAGGCTTGCTGCCTCCGATGGAAGATCACTACTCTGAATGACTGCGGTTAAAGACTCTGCTCAAGCGACCATAGCCTTAGCCACCCTGGTCGCGGCAAAGCATGAAAAGAGCGCCGCTCCAGAGGCCTCAAAGACTGACCGAGCAAGGTTATCAATTTGACGGTCAGTGGGATTTTTGACTGAGGAACTATCAGACAAGGATAAGAGCGTTTTGGATGCAAGACGCGATACAGGGGGTCCACTGAAGGAGACTGTAGCCAATCCTTCCGTAACTCAGGAGCAAAGGGATATCTCGACTCAATAGGCTTCTGCCCTGTGAACCGTTTATCTGATCGATCCCTATGTCTCTGGATAATGCCCTGAAACTCAGGATGATTGCCAAACACCCTGTGAGGACGTTTAGCCTTCTTAAAAGACACAACGTGATCCGGAGAAGATATAGATCCATTGTCCAACCTCAGAGTCTTGTTAACTGACTCAATGAGAGAATCAAGTGTCTCCTGATAGTTCTGCAAGTCCTGGACTAAGGACGTATCAGACTCGTATTCCGAATTATGATCGCTGCGAACCTCAGGAGACGGGGAGAGAGAGAAACTGAGCTCATGGACGTCGAAGCATGAGCATGCTCGGGGGACGTGTCATGGGTCCTTTTTCTAGAAACCTGAGCATCCTTTGACAGACTATGACCCCTGCTGGTCGACGGTTCCCGACTGTTGCAAGGGAACTCCGCAGCCGGCAAACAGACTTAAGGAGGGGTTCAGGACAGAGTCTATTGCCTTGGCCAGGAAAGCCATAGACCGTGACAGAGACCCAGCCCACTCAGGGGGACTAGGCTCATTGACGTCGGTAGCGGAGGCAGGTGTTCCTGGGCGCATGCTGGGTCACAAGCCATGCAGAACAGAGTACTGAAATCTCAGGGCAAGGCAGTATTGCAAGTGGTACATGAGGTAAAATAGTGTACCCTTGAAAGGATAGAGGGAGTGTGTGCAGAGAAAATGCACAGAGAAGGGATTAAGCTCTCAGCTCCAGAGGATTCAGCTTACCCAGGTCCTGCTCTTGTGTCCCCAGGGAAGGTGTTGGTATCCTCACTCCTCGCAGCGCTTCTGTTAGCGCTGCTGTTATTGCCACCGAGAGCAGGAGGGGCGCCTCTCGTTTAGGACGAGAAGAGCCAGAAGTGTGGGCGGCGCTGGCCGCATGGGCGGAGCCATGCAAAACGCGGCCTAGGCTGGCTAAAAGCGGTGTAAAATGCCGCTGGATGCCATGACACCGCTCCCTCCAGGGACCAGGACCCCCTCTCTGTCATCTGGATGGTGTCACCTGCATTCAAACTCATAGAGGTGATGTAGCAGAGCTGGAGCTGCGGTGTTGCCTCAATCCACCATCCCCAGAGCCAGGGGGGTGGAGGGGGACTTCCATCATCCGTTTTCTACCAGTGGTGATGCAGTGGGGGCTGGGGGCCTCTGTATATCCCACAAGGCAGAATGTCCGGCTATAGGCCTGGCTCCAGGAGAGGATACATAGAGGCGACACTATGTGCTCGCCTGTTGCTGGTGTGGGGAGATCGGGACCGCGTAGGAAAAGTCGCCCCGAAAGTGTGCTCAGGAATGGCTTCCAGGCGTCGCAGGAAATCGTACGGGGACACTCCGCGTTCTCGCCTGTTGATGTTTTGGGGAGATCGGAACCTTGAAAGGATCAGTTACCCCTTCACTCCGTTAACTAAAAAATAAAAATTTACAGAAAAATTAAAAAGTAAAATAAAAATGTTGGGGTCTGAAAACCAGACCCAAGTGCCTCCTACAGACAATAAGCAAGAACTGGTTCAATTAGAGCCAGCAGGAGGGCGTATACAGCAGAGGAGGAGTTAATCTTTCTATGTTCACTTAGTGTCCTCCTAGTGGCAGCAGCATAACACCCATGGTCCTGTGTCCCCCAATGAGGCGTAGGAGAAAAATAGTTTAAAAGGGGTTGTTTGGTAAGATGTTGATGACATATCTTTAAGGCAAGTCATTAATCAGTGTGGGTCCGACACCCAGCAGCCTCAACCCTCCGAACAGAGTTGCACTGTGCAGTTTTATTCAATGTGCAGCAGTATCTGCAGGGTACAGCAGCAATAGTTAGGCTATATTCACACCTTGCTGTTTTGCTGCATTTTTTCTGCAGCGAAAACCTGACCTCTTGACTGTAAAAAAAAGCTGCAGCCAAAACACAGGGTTTGCTGCTTTTTTTGCCAATTTTCTCTGAATCTCAGAACTCTATGTTTCCAACCTATGGTTACATTAATTCATGAAAAAATACACAATTTAAAGTGTAAAGACAGTGGGGGTGAGTAGAAGTGGTCTGGCATTTTTACTTTCACACATTGGTAGGGCATTGAGTTGGTCGGGTACTGTTTACTGTCACACATTGGTAGGACACTGAGTTGATTCAGTATTGTTTTCGCACACTGGTAGGGCATGAGTTGGTAGGACATATATCACCAATTTAAACTGCACTTCTACTAGCTGCCAAGATCATGTGAGTACACCAACACATTATGGTTTAAATTTGGGAAAAATCACAAAAACAACTGAGTTTCACATCCTGCTGTACCTTTCGCTTTTTTTCACCAAAAATGTTGTACAACAGCTTTTGCTGTATTTTTGCACTAACACTTGGCTTTCTATGGGTGAAAAAAACTGCAAAAACGCTGAAAGAATTGACATGCTGCAGTTTTTAAAACCATAGTAGTTTTCCAAGTCAATCAGGAGAAGAAAAAAAACAAGCGTGTGAATGCGATTTCTGAAAGGTCATAGATTTTTCTGGTACTGTAAAAAGCAGCTTTTAATTTGCATTTAAAAAAAAAAAAAAGCAATGACGCAAAGTGTGAACACAGCCTAACTAGTCTCCTAAATAGGAGCTGTTCTGCAGCACCTGACAGCAGCCACTACACATTGAAAAAAGTGTTCAATTTTTGCATCTCACTGATCTGATATTGATGGATTGATTTTCAAAGTGTGACCGAACAACCACTTAACCTGTGTGGCTAGACAGATATGTGTGTTCATGCACCCTTATTTTTAGTACTTTCATTATTATATACAAGTAGGACTTATTCATGTCAAGTTTACATTGTTCTATAAAACCTGTAGTGGCAGCGTTGCTTATGCCAACAGTGATAAAATATAGGAGCAGAGTTAATAATACAGATAGAATACGCTTACCACTTCATCCATTGGTACCAAATGCTTGCCAAGTGGTTTTGTAGGGGTGCTGATGCTCTCTAGAGGAGTGCTTGGCCGAGGCATTGGATTTGACATGCTGAGAGATGGCGCAGGCAGTCCCTGAATGAAAATCTTTCCTACCTTTGACATAAAGAATAAATTATATTTCTACACATCTTTTGGTGACACTCAAACAGAAAAACACAAATTCAATATCAGAATGAAGCAGTAAGATCCTCCAGTACGCTACTGTATATTACGGAAGAAGACTATGCATGAATTTCAGGGGAAAGCTGTAACACAGTACAACTTTGGTACCAAGTGCACATCAAAATAAGGATTTGATGATCAAGCATTTCCAGTGGAGTTTCAAGAGGTCAAGCTTTACATGTGAAAAACCCAGAAGCAGTTAAAAGAAGTATCATGCTAATTCTTCAATTGGCTTCCACTAGGAGTCCACCCGCTCTCTATACTTAACAGTATAGATTGAAAGAAAACAACCAACAGCATTTTCCTAAGGCGGCTTTGCATGGGAAAACTTGGCAGCTGCTCCAATATCTAAATATCGCTGTGTGCACATACCCTTAGGCTGTGCTTAGGACTGGGGCTGGGTTTATTAAAAGTTAAAAAAAAATAAAAAATTATATGATGACTAGTGTTAAGTGCAAGTTCTTGCAACTTGACTTTGCATCAGGGTCACATGACCCTGTAGCACCCGGATGCATACTGGAGCACCCCATGCAAACTTGAGTAGCCCTTGCACTCAACATTAATGATGACATAATCAATATGGCAACCTAATGTTATCAAATTCTGTGTAGTACCTTTGGGTTAAAAATCCTCACTATACCGCTATATGAAATCTTTAAGAGGTGTAGTTTCCAAAATAGTGTCACTTGTGGGGGCTTTCTACTGTCTAAGCATATTAGGTGCTCTGAAAATGCGGCATGGCATCTGCTATCGATTCCAGCTATTTTTGAATTCAAAAAGTCAAATGGTGCAGCTTTCCTTCCGAGCCTTGCTGTGCCCCCATTTAGTAGTTTTCCCCCACATATCGGGTATCGGCATACTCAGGAGACATTACACAACAAATTTTGGGGTCCAGTTTCTCCGGTTATCCTTGTCTAAAAAAAAAAAAAAAAAAAAAAAAAAAATGGGGCTAAAGCAAAATTTTTGAGAAATAAGGCAAAATATTATTTTTTTTCCTTCCCCATTCCAGTAATTCCTGTGAAGCACCTGAAGGGTTAATAAACTTCTTGAATATGGGCTTGAGTACTTTGAGGGGTGCATTTTTAAGAATGGTGTTACTTTTGGGTATTTACGGTCATACGGTCCCTTCAAGTCACTTCAAATGTGATGTGGTCCCTAAAAATATGGTTTTGTAAATTATGTTGGAAAATTGAGAAATCGCAGATCAACTTTCAACCCTCCTAACTTCCTAACAAATAAAAAATGTTTAAAAAATTGTGCTGATGCAAAGTAGACATGTGGGAAATGTTATTTATTATTTTCTATGGCATAACTCTCTGATTTAAGGGCATACCAATTAAACATTTTGAAAATAGTGACATTTTCAAATTTGTCAAATTGTCGATATTTTCAGAACTATAAGTAAATCATCTCAACCAAAATTTACCACTAACATGAGCGTACAATATCTCATGAAAAAAACAAACAGTCTCAGAATCACTGTGATCCAAGCGTTCCAGAATTGTTCCAGAATTATTACCAGATAAAGTGACATTGGTCAGATTTAAAAAATTTGGCCGTGTCATTAAAGGTTAAAATTAGCTCTGTCACTATAGGGTTAAACTGTAAGATAAATATTGAAAATAATGAAACCCCACAAAAAAAAAAAATGGAGAAATAGCGTTCGCGCTTTTTACTATTTCAAAACACTTGGGAGGTTTGTTTTTTTCACATTTTTCAGTAAATTAGATGGTAAAATAAATGCAGTCATTGTAAACTACAACTCATCTTGTAAAAACAATCCTTCATACAGATATGCCGATGGAAAAATAAAGAAGCTATGACTTGAAAGAATAAAACAAAACAAAAAAGCAAAAATGAAAACTGTCACAAAGAGGGTAAACTGAATCACCATTATTTACATACATGAAAAATATAGGGTTGTTGGAGAAGAGCTTTTCCACCCTCAACTAGAGTACTGCAATAAGATGTGTGATGGACCTCAAATGGAGTACTTGACAGCTACCCTGAACACAAAACTCGACCTGTCTGAGGCGGTGTGGGCTCCATGGGACTATTATTATGCACAGCAAGACGGCTAACCCCTGCACTCTGCTTCATTGTTCCTCCCCCCTTTAGCTTTCCCTTTTCCCTTTCCTTCAAAATTGACAAGATCAATTTGTGAGGAATATCATCCTTGTCCTGGTGGAAAGTTGAGGATGGGATGCAAATTTTGTCTTTATCTACAGTACAGACCAAAAGTTTGGACACACCTTCTCATTTAAAGATTTTTCTGTATTTTCATAACTGTACAATTTTCATATTCACACTGAAGGCATCAAAACTATGAATTAACACATGTGGAATTATATACTTAACAAAAAAGTGTGAAACAACTGAAATTATGTCTTATATTCTAGGTTCTTCAAAGTAGCCACCTTTTGCTTTGATGACTGCTTTGCACACTCTTGGCATTCTCTTGATGAGCTTCAAGAGGTAGTCACCGGGAATGGTCTTCCAGCAATCTTGAAGGAGTTCCCAGAGATGCTTAGCACTTGTTGGACCTTTTGCCTTCACTCTGCGGTCCAGCTCACCCCAAACCATCTCGATTGGGTTCAGGTCTGGTGACTGTGGAGGCCAGGTCATCTGGCGTAGCACCCCATCACTCTCCTCCTTGGTCAAATAGCCCTTACACAGCTTGGAGGTGTGTTTGGGGTCATTGTCCTGTTGAAAAATAAATGATGGTCCAACTAAACGCAAACCGGATGGAATAGCATGCCGCTGCAAGATGCTGTGGTAGCCTTGCTGGTTCAGTGTGCCTTCAATTTTGAATAAATCCCCAACAGTGTCACCAGCAAAGCACCCCCACACCATCACACCTCCACGCTTCACGGTGGGAACCAGGCATGCAGAGTCCATCCGTTCACCTTTTCTGCGTCGCAGAAAGACACGGTGGTTGGAACCAAAGATCTCAAATTTGGACTCATCAGACCAAAGCACAGATTTCCACTGGTCTAATGTCCATTCCCTGTGTTCTTTAGCCCAAACAAGTCTCTTCTGCTTGTTGTCTGTCCTTAGCAGTGGTTTCCTAGCAGCTATTTTACCATGAAGGACTGCTGCACAAAGTCTCCTCTTAACAGTTGTTGTAGAGATGTGTCTGCTGCTAGAACTCAGTGTGGCATTGACCTGGTCTCTAATCTGAGCTGCTGTTAACCAGCGATTTCTGAGGCTGGTGACTCGGATAAACTTATCCTCAGAAGCAGAGGTGACTCTTGGTCTTCCTTTCCTGGGGCGGTCCTCATGTGAGCAAGTTTCTTTGTAGCGCTTGATGGTTTTTGCCACTGCACTTGGGGACACTTTCAAAGTTTTCCCAATTTTTCAGACTGACTGACCTTCATTTCTTAAAGTAATGATGGCCACTCGTTTTTCTTTACTTAGAATTTGTATTATAGCAAGAAAAAAGCAGCTAACAGTCTATACAGTAGGACTATCAGCTGTGTATCCACCAGACTTCTGCTCAACACAACTGATGGTCCCAACCCCATTTATAAGGCAAGAAATCCCACTTATTAAACCTGACAGGGCACACCTGTGAAGTGAAAACCATTCCCGGTGACTACCTCTTGAAGCTCATCAAGTGAATGCCAAGAGTGTGCAAAGCAGTCATCAAAGCAAAAGGTGGCTACTTTGAAGAACCTAGAATATAAGACATAATTTCAGTTGTTTCACACTTTTTTGTTAAGTATATAATTCCACATGTGTTAATTCATAGTTTTGATGCCTTCAGTGTGAATGTACAATTTTCATAGTCCTGAAAATACAGAAAAATCTTTAAATGAGAAGGTGTGTCCAAACTTTTGGTCTGTACTGTATGTCTGATTTAGTCTTAACATTTAAGTAAAGAATGTGTTACGAGTTTATTGTTAAAACCTTTAATAAAAATTACATTTATTGAAAAAAAAAAAAATACAGGGTTGACTATCGTATTTTTCGGACTATAAGAAGCACCGGACTATAAGACGCACCCGGGTTTTAGAGGTGGAAAATAGGGAAAAAAATATTTCAAGCAAAAAAAAAAAAAGTGGTAAAATTTAATAACATACTATTATATGTGGTGTTATTATATATAATAGTATGTTATTATGTTGGAAGCTGCGGGTAGAAGATGGTGCTGCGGGACCAGTGTGGTTTCTGTAAAGTACTATATGCAGACGCTGGAGGGTGGGTATAAGAATGGGGGCACAGGGCTTATATTAAAAGCACCACTCCAGAACTGAAAAATAACACTGGAGTGCTGCTTTAAGAACCCATGGGAGAACTATAACTCCCAGCATGTCCTGCAGATGCTATGGCATGCTGGGAGTTATAGTTCACCACAGGAGTGGCAGAGTGCTTTATTGTGTGTTGTAAAGAATAACCTTTTAATTGAGGCAGCCAGCCAGCCACTGTGGTGAGGTGAAAAGCTGGAGCATCCCATGACTGCACAGAGTCCTCCCTCTTGTTGCCTTTCCACAGCACAGGTCATAAGAGGAAGCTTGCAGATTCTAGTGTGGAGTCCGAAGGACCTGTAATGACATCAAGAAGAGGGAGGGCTCTGTGCCGCCATGTGATGCTCCAGCCCACCCACTTCATGACATCACACAGGTCCTTATGCCTCAGCATCCAGCACAGCCAGGCAGGTATGCAGCGATCTTGTCCCCTCTGGCCCCAGCTGCTGCCTCCTCTACCGGACACACAGATCTCCCCAGCTGCTGCAGGAATCTGGCACTGGGGAAACCATGTGTGTCCCTGTGTAAGTGAAGAACTATTCATTTGCTGCTCCCTGCTCACTGCTCAGCTGACAGGTGGGCAGGGAAGTGGCTAATGAATATTCACTGCACTTTAATCATGAAGACCACATGGTTTCCCCAGCTGGATTCTGGGCAGCTGGGACATTTTTCTGCCTCCTGTAAGTGGGATCACAGTGCGATCCCACTTGTACTGCCTCCTCCCCACATGCTACATTCCAACCATAAGACGAACCCACACTTTCCTCCCAAATTTGGAGGAAAAAAAGTGCATCTTATGGTTGGAAAATATACGGTAATTTGCATGTATAGTAGCTGAAGCTCTGAGTGATAACGTTTAATACCCTCATTGGGACAGATAATACAATTCTGTCCATTGGCTGTGAAATTTAAGTTTGCTAAGATGCTTATGGCTTACAGATTACACCCTAAACACAATAAGACAGCAATGTGCAGCTAGCTCCATCTAGAGGCGGCTGCAGCATGTCCTCGTTTAATTCTGAAGCTAAGCTAGTATAAAAGAAAGTTTCCACTAGAAAACCAGTTAACCCAAAACATGACGACATGCTCTTAAAAAGGAGGAAAATTAATGTATTAGACAACTTGCTATATAGGGTGTGTGCACACGATGCAGATTTAGTGCAGAATTGGTGCAGAATTGGTGCAGAACTGCAGCAGATTTTTCTGCTGCAGAAACGCTGCAGAACTGCACTGTGATTTACAGTACAATGTAAATCAATGGGAAAAACAAAAAGCTGTGCACATGGTGCAGAAAAATCTGCGCAGAAACGCTGCAGATTTCAAAGAAGTGCACGTCGCTTCTTTTGTGCAGTTCTGCAGCGTTTCTGCTGCAGATTTTTCTGCACCATGTGCACAGCTTTTTTTTTTTCCCATTGATTTACATTGTACTGCACAGAAACTGCACAGAAACTGCACAGAAACTGCACAGAAACTGCACAGAAACTGCACAGAAACTGCACAGAAACTGCATAGAATCTGCGCAGAAACTGCATAGAATCTGCATAGAATCTGCATAGAAACTGCACAGAAACTGCATAGAATCTGCATCAAATCTGCAGATGCAGATTTAGTGCAGAAAATTCTGCACCACATTTCCTACGTGTGCACATAGCCTATGTACATATTAAGAAGCACTTATCTCAAAGATTTTATCTCTTAACATATAGCAAACATCATATTATATAGCACTGTGTTACTTACAATTGCTCATTTTACCTTTCTACCCAGATAATTCTTTTTTCTCTGCTCTATGTAGAAACAGACACTCAAAAAAAACTAAATAAATTAGGAATTCATAAATCTAAGTACGTACATATAATCCCTTTAAAACTTCACTTTTAATGTTAACATATAAAACCCAGACCCAGTATTCCAAAAAACTTGGTTAATACCATAAATAAAGAAATAAAATTATTATTATTTCTTTATTTATGGTATCTAACAAAGTTTTTTGGAATACTGGGCATGGGTTTTATATGTTAACATTAAAAGTGAAGTTTTAAAGGGATTATATGTACGTGCTATGTAGAAACAGGAAGTCTCTTGTCCCTGCATTTATCACTTCTCCCTTCAACTCCTGACTCAGCTGCTCCATCTTCCCCCGTCCAGTGACTCATACAGAGAAAATTGCCTGTTTCTACTTAGAGCTTAGAAGGATTCAGCTAGTCGGTTTTTAATCATGTGAAATCATAGACCTAATGGAAAACAGAAGAATTAGCTGGGTAGAAAGGCAAATGAGAAATTGTAAGAGCACAGTGCTATATAATATGATTGCAGTATATTAACACTTTCACGACATGCGCCGTACATGTACTGCGCATGTCGGGTCCCCTGCTTTGATGTGCGCTCCGGCGGTGAGCGCACATCAAAGTCGCGACATGTCAGCTGTTTTGTACAGCTGACATGTGCGCGCAATAGCGGCGGGTGAAATCGCTATTCACCCGCCGCTATTAACCTGTTAAATGCCGCTGTCAAATGCAGACAGCGGCATTTAACTACCGCATCCGGCCGGGCGGCCGGAAATGACGTCATCGCCGACCCCCGTCACATGATCGGGGGTCGGCGATGCATCAGGAAGGTAACCATAGAGGTCCTTGAGACCTCTATGGTTACTGATCGCCGGTGGCTGTGAGCGCCCCCCTGTGGTCGGCGCTCACAGCACACCTGCAATTCTCCTACATAACAGCGATCTGATGATCGCTGTTATGTAGCAGAGCCGATCGGGCTGTGCCTGCTTCTAGCCCCTCCCTTGGAGGCTACTGAAGCATGGCAAAAGTGAAAAAAAAAAGTTTTTAAAAATGTGAAAAAAATATTAAAAATATAAAAGTTTAAATCACCCCCCTTTCGCCCCATCCTAAATAAAACAATAAAAAAAACAACAAACCTACACATATTTGGTATCGCCGCGTTCAGAATCGCCCGATCTATCAAATAAAAAAAAGCATTAACCTGATCGCTAAACAGCGTAGTGAGAAAAAAAATCCGAAACGCCAGAATTACGTTTTTTTGGTCGCCGCGACATTGCGTTAAAATGCAATAACGGGCGATCAAAAGAACGTATCTGCGCCGAAATGGTATCATTAAAAACATCAGCTCGGCACACAAAAAATAAGCCCTCACCCGACCCCAGATCACGAAAATTGGAGACGCTACGGGTATCGGAAAATTGCACTTTTTTTTTTAAGCAAAGTTTGGAATTTTTTTTCACCACTTGGATAAAAAATAACCTAGACATGTTAGGTGTCTATGAACTCGTAATGACCTAGAGAATCATAATGGCAGGTCAGTTTTAGCATTTAGTGAACCTAGCAAAAAAAACAAACAAAAAACAAGTGTGGGATTGCACTTTTTTTGCAATTTCACCGCACTTGGAATTTTTTTCCCATTTTCTAGTACATGACATGGTAAAACCAATGATGTCGTTCAAAAGTACAACTCGTCCCGCAAAAAATAAGCCCTCACATGGCCATATTGACGGAACAATAAAAAAGTTATGGCTCTGGGAAGGAGGGGAGCGAAAAACGAAAACACAAAAACGAAAGGGCCGCGACTTGAAGGGGTTAAGAGGATAAAAATTTTGATGGGAGCTTTTCTTTAACCCCTTTCCACCATTGGACGTACTATTCCATCCATGTATTAACTGTAGTGAAACACTTGGGGGTTCAAAGTTCTCACAACACATCTAGATAAGTTCCTTGGGAGGTCTAGTTTCCAATATGGGGTCACTTGTGGGGGGTTTCTACTGTTTAGATACATTAAGGGCTCTGCAAATGCAACGTGACACCTGCAGACAAATCCATCTAAGTCTGCATTCCAAACGGCGCTCCTTCCCTTCCGAGCTCTGCCATGCGCCCAAACGGTGGTTCCCCCCCACAATATGGGGTATCAGCGTACTCAAGACAAATTGGACAACAACTTTTGGGGTCCAATTTCTCCTGTTACCCTTGGTAAAATAAAACAAATTGGAGCTGAATTAAATTTTTGTGAAAAAAAATTAAATGTTCATTTTTTTAAAAAACATTCCAAAAATTCCTGTGAAACACCTGAAGGGTTAACCCCTTTCTGACCTCGGACGAGATAGTACGTCCGAGGTCAGAAGCCCCGCTTTGATGCGGGCTCCGGCGGTGAGCCCGCATCAAAGCCGGGACATGTCAGCTGTTTTGAACGCAGACAGCGGCATTTAACTACCGCTTCCGGCCGGGCGGCCGGAAATGATTGCATCGACGACCCCCGTCACATGATCGGAGGTGGGCGATGCTTCAGAATAGTAACCATAGAGGTCCTTGAGATCTCTATGGTTACTGATCCCCGGCAGCTGTGAGCGCCACCCTGTGGTCGGCGCTCACAGCACACCTGCAATTCTGCTACATAGCAGCGAACATCAGATCGCTGCTATGTAGCAGAGGCGATCGTGTTGTGCCAGCTTCTAGCCTCCTATGGAGGCTATAGAAGCATGGCAAAAGTAAAAAAAAAAAAGAGTAAAATAAAATGTGAAAAAAATAAAAAAATATATAAAAGTTTAAATCACCCCCCCTTTCGCCCCAATCAAAATAAATCAATAAAAAAAAAAAATCAAACCTACACATATTTGGTATCGGCGCGTTCAGAATCGCCCGATCTATCAATAAAAAAAAGCATTAACCTGATCGCTAAACAGTGTAGCGAGAAAAAAATTCGAAAAGCCAGAATTACATTTTTTGGTCGCCGTGACATTGCATTAAAATGCAATAACGGGCGATCAAAAGAACGTATCTGCACCGAAATGGTATCATTAAAAACGCCAGCTTGGCATGCAAAAAATAAGCCCTCAACCGACCCCAGATCATGAAAAATGGAGACGCTACGAGTATCGGAAAATGGCGCAACTTTTTTTTTTTTTTAGCAACGTTTGGAAAATTTTTTCACCACTTAGATAAAAAATAACCTAGTCACGTTAGGTGTCTATGAACTCGTAGTGACCTGGAGAATCATAATGGCAGGTCAGTTTTAGCATTTAGTGAACCTAGCAAAAAAGCCAAACAAAAAACAAGTGTGGGACTGCACTTTTTTTGCAATTTCACTGCACTTGGAATTTTTTTTCCCGTTTTCTAGTACACGACATGGTAAAACCAATGATGTCGTTCAAAAGTACAACTCGTCCCGCAAAAAATAAGCCCTCACATGGCCAAATTGACGGAAAAATAAAAAAGTTATGGCTCTGGGAAGGAGGGGAGCGAAAAACGAACACGGAAAAACGGAAAATCCCAAGGTCATGAAGGGGTTAACAGTCTTCTTGAATGTGGTTTTGAGCACCTTGAGGGGTGCAGTTTTTAGAATACACTTGGGTATTTTCTATCATATAGACCCTTCAAAGTAACTTCAAATGTAATGTGGTCCCTAAAAAAAGATGGTGCTGTAAAAATGAGAAATTGCTGGTCAACTTTTAACCATTATAACTCCCTAACAAAAATAATTTTGGTTCCAAAATTGTGCTGATGTAAAGTAGACATGTGGGAAATGTTACTTATTAAGTATTTTGTGTGACATATCTGTGCGATTTAATTGCATAAAAATTCAAAGTTGGAAAATTGCAAAATTTTCAGTTTTCGCCAAATTTCTGTTTTTTCCACAAATAAACACAGGTAGTATCAAAGAAATGTTACCACTATCATGAAGTACAATATGTCACTAGAAAACAATGTCAGAATCATCAGGAACCATTGAAGCGTTCCAGAGTTATAACCTCATAAAGGGACAGTGGTCAGAATTGTAAAAATTGGCCCGGTCATGAATGTGCAAACCACCCTTGGGAGGAGTAAAGGGGTTAAGATCCGAATAGATGCATAAAGATCTACAGGTCCTTCTCAAAAAATTAGCATATAGTGTTAAATTTCATTATTTACCATAATGTAATGATTACAATTAAACTTTCATATATTATAGATTCATTATCCACCAACTGAAATTTGTCAGGTCTTTTATTGTTTTAATACTGATGATTTTGGCCTACAACTCCTGATAACCCAAAAAACCTGTCTCAATAAATTAGCATATTTCAACCGTCCAATCAAATAAAAGTGTTTTTTAATAACAAACAAAAAAACCATCAAATAATAATGTTCAGTTATGCACTCAATACTTGGTCGGGAATCCTTTGGCAGAAATGACTGCTTCAATGCGGCGTGGCATGGAGGCAATCAGCCTGTGACACTGCTGAGATGTTATGGAGGCCCAGGATGCTTCAATAGCGGCCTTAAGCTCATCCAGAGTGTTGGGTCTTGCGTCTCTCAACTTTCTCTTCACAATATCCCACAGATTCTCTATGGGGTTCAGGTCAGGAGAGTTGGCAGGCCAATTGAGCACAGTAATACCATGGTCAGTAAACCATTTACCAGTGGTTTTGGCACTGTGAGCAGGTGCCAGGAAGCATGAAGTGCTCCAAAATCTCCTGATAGCTAGCTGCATTGACCCTGCCCTTGATGAAACACAGTGGACCAACACCAGCAGCTGACATGGCACCCCACAGCATCACTGACTGGGTACTTGACACTGGACTTCAGGCATTTTGGCATTTCCTTCTCCCCAGTCTTCCTCCAGACTCTGGCACCTTGATTTCCGAATGACATGCAAAATTTGCTTTCATCAGAAAAAAGTACTTGGGACCACTTAGCAACAGTCCAGTGCTGCTTCTCTGTAGCCCAGGTCAGGCGCTTCTGCCGCTGTTTATGGTTCAAAAGTGGCTTTACCTGGGGAATGCGGCACCTGTAGCCCATTTCCTGCACACGCCTGTGCACGGTGGCTCTGGATGTTTCCACACCAGACTCAGTCCACTGCTTCCTCAGGTTCCCCAAGGTCTGGAATTGGTCCTTCTCCACAATCTTCCTCAGGGTCCGGTCACCTCTTCTCGTTGTACGGCGTTTTCTGCCACATTGTTTCCTTCCAACAGACTTACCATTGAGGTGCCTTGATACAGCACTCTGGGAACAGCCTATTTGTTGAGAAATTTCTTTCTGGGTCTTACCCTCTTGCTTGAGGGTGTCAATGATGGCCTTCTTGACATCTGTCAGGTCGCTAGTCTTACCCATGATGGGGGTTTTGAGTAATGAACCAGGCAGGGAGTTTTTAAAAGCCTCAGGTATCTTTTGCATGTGTTTAGAGTTAATTAGTTGATTCAGAAGATTAGGGTAATAGGTCGTTTAGAGAACCTTTTCTTGATATGCTAATTTATTGAGACAGGTTTTTTGGGTTATCAGGAGTTGTAGGCCAAAATCATCAGTATTAAAACAATAAAAGACCTGACAAATTTCAGTTGGTGGATAATGAATCTATAATATATGAAAGTTTAATTGTAATCATTACATTATGGTAAATAATGAAATTTAACACTATATGCTAATTTTTTGAGAAGGACCTGTATTAATGTTGCAGCACAATTTACCATGGATAGATACTCACCTTTACAACACCAGTGTACAGGATCAAATTCCCATTTATTTCCAACACCACGATCGTGTTAATACTCTAAAAATGATAAAGCAGAATCAAATGTTAAATGAAGAGTAAAGAGTTTATATTTAAAAAGTTTATTTCACAAATCTATAATCTGAAAATAAGCAACTTTTTAATATCTCCCATCAGGGACATTTGCTTCTTTCTCCTCCTGGACTGACCATTCCATCTCATTTCATACCTAAAATTTGGAAAATCTGTTTTAGTGAAGACTGCTTTTATTACAGAGATAGGCTTTGACAATTGGTGCTTTTAAAATTCTATGGAGGGGAGGTGGGAAGAGCTAGAGGCAGACAGACATTCTGCTGCAAGTTCTCCTGAATTGACAGCCACAGTCTTCCATAGAGCTTTATGAGCACCAACTCATCTCCCATCTCAGTAATGGGAAACCTTTAACCTAATTTCAGGTCCAATATATTTGACAGTGACCGAATCTTTGTGATTTTGGCTCTGCATGCCACTATTTTAGATTTAAAATGAAACAACCAAGATATAATTGTAGATTTTCAGCTTTTATTAAGTGGGGTTGAAAAAAAATATCTTGTGAAACGTTTAGGAATTGCAACCATTTTTTTTTTTTTTTTTAACAAAGACTCCTCTTTTCAGGGGCTCAAAAATAATTGGACAAATTAACTTTACCATAAATAAAGTGTTCAGTTTTAATACTTTGTAGAGAGCCCTTGCAGGCGATGACTCATGGGCGTCACCAATCTCTGGGTTTCCTCCGCTGTGATGCTTTGCCAGGTCTATACTGCAGCTGACTTCAGTTGTTGCTTGTTTGCGGGTGTTTCTGCATGTGAAATGCTGCTCGGTGGGGTTGACATTGACTCTGCTGTTGCAGAATATTCCACTTTGCCTTAAAAACTCCTGAGCTGCTTTTGCAGTATGTTTTGGGACACTGGACGGTACTTCACAGTACAGATGGACAATCGGCCCGGTTGCATTTGGTTGAATCTGAGCAGAAAGTATAGACCTGTACACTTCAGATTTATTCTGGCTGCTTCAGTTTCGCCTTGAGGAATGGGCAAAAATCCCAGTGGCAAGATGGAGAAAGCTCATAGAGACTTATCCAAAGGGACTTGCAGCTGTAATTGCCGCAAAATGAGGTTCTACAAAGTACTGACTGGGGTGTGAACAGTTATGCATACTTAAAGGGAACCTGTCACCCCCAAAATTGCGGGTGAGGTAAGCCCACCGGCATCAGGGGCTTATCTACAGCATTCTGTAATGCTGTAGATAAGCTCCCGATGTATCCTAAAAGATGAGAAAAAGACGTTAGATTATACTCACCCAGGGGCGATCCCGCTGCTGGTCCAGGTCCGGCGCCTCCCATCTTCATCAAATGACGTCCTCTTCTCGTCTTCACGCTGCGGCTCCTGCGCAGGCGTACTTTGTCTGCCCTGTTGAGGGCAGAGCAAAGTACTGCAGTGCGCTGGCACCGGGAAAGGTCAGAGAGGTCCACGCCTGCGCACTGCAGTACTTTACACTGCCCTCAACAGGACAAAGTACGCCTGCGCCGGAGTGAAGACCAGAAGAGGACGTCATCTGATGAAGATGGGAGGCGCCGGACCCGGACCAGCAGCGGGAACCCCCCCAGGTGAGTATAATCTTACGTCTTTTTCTCATCTTTTAGGATACATCGGGGGCTTATCTACAGCATTACAGAATGCTGTAGATAAGCCCCCTGATGCCGGTGGACTTACCTCACCATCGATTTTGGGGGTCACAGATTCCCTTGAAGTTTTCAGTAATTTTGTCTTATTTGTTGTTTGCTTCACAGTAAAGGAAAACTAGATGTTCACAGTGTTAGTCATGTTGTTTACATGAACTGAGGCAAACTGTTACGCCCGCAGGTGGCGCACGAGGTTCGTGGACCCACTGTGCCTACGGGCCGAATATGCCTAGGAAGGGGTGTAGCCAAGCGGCTACCTGTTGTGCACTGGAGCTCCTGAAGGTGCTGTCAGGCTGGGCTGCAGGTAGCCGCCAGGTACCACTCCTAGGCAGAACCCAGTACTGCAGTTGCTGACCTCACTGGTCAGGTTCACCGACACGGATTAAGGACTACACTGTGTGCAGAATTATTAGGCAAGTTGTATTTTAGAGGATTATTTTTATTATTGATCATCAACTATGTTCTCAATCAACCCAAAAGACTCAAATATCAAAGCTTAATATTTTTGGAAGTTGGAGTGGTTTTTTTTTAGATTTGGCTATCTTAGGAGGATATCTGTTTGCAGGTAACTATTACTGTGCAGAATTATTAGGCAACTTAATAAAAACCAAATCTATTCCCATCTCACTTATTTTCACCAGGTAAACTAATATAACTGCACAAAATTTAGAAATAAACATTTCTGACATGCAAAAATAAACACCCCAGTGTGGCTATGTAATACAGAAGAGAGGACGCACCTCGTGGGAGCTCCGGCCATCCTGGTCCTTATCCTGCCATAAAAACCCCTGACTCAACGATTGTACCGGCTAGAACGGTGCCCTCGGGACCTCAGGAGCCCGGTAATCTCCTTAGACGGCAGTTTTGGAGCCCTGGGACGTCGGGCGCTGAGGCGGCCTGGACGGGCGGCAGAATCCCTGGGCTGCGGCGGCCATCTTTGAGCGCACGCTCCGACGAGCAGGACACAGCGCCGGCGTTTGCCGAAGCCGGGTGTCTTCCCCTGAGACACGATAGATGCCTACGCTGTAGCGGGGGAGCACTGTGGAACACCGGAATACAGGTGCTGGGGTCTGGAGCGGTCGGCGTCCATCATTGCAGCGCGCACTCCAACAGCAAGGGGAGCGGCGCTTTATAGTATAACTGCGGTGCAGCTCAGGAGGTGTGCTAGTAACCTGAGACAGTAGAGGGGTGGTGCGGTGTGTGCCCTGGAAGATTGGGCCCTGCACACCCTTATCAGACAAACTCCTGCCAGCGCCATAACTCTGGAGGGATTAACCCCCTCCCTGCTGCTCTAACTGTGGGGGCTGTGAGGCTGCTCTAAGGCGCAGTGCCTGGGTGATTCCTCAGTTGCTGCTTTATAAACCCCTGACATTCTTTTTGCCTGGCCAGTAACCTTTCTGGGATCTACTCCAGTGTTTGACTCTGCCGAGACTGTTGTTGGGGAACAGACCAGCCATAACTACGAGTGTGGTCCTTTTGTGGGGTCCTTCTGTTGATCGCCATGCATCATTCCAAAGGAGCGGGGGCTGCTGACAAATTAAAGAAATATGCCAGAGAGGATGCCACTGATAATGTACGCACTCTCAGAAATAATCCCACGCAGAACCAACGTAAAAATCGTCTTTCTGACAGTAATGAGGAGGGAGAACAAGACGAACTGACTCAAACAAGTGTCTGAGCAATTGATGCAGGCTATATCCCTCACTAGATCTTCTTACAGAAAAAATACAGGACGTACATACTGAACTGGGTCGTCTGTGGCATGATATACAAGCTATGAGAGGGCGTATCTCGGAGGTTGAAACAAGAGTGTCTCATATAGAGGACACCATTACCCCTATGCCATCTCCGTGTGTGGTTCCACCATTACTCCAAAGCAACATGCCCGCTGCCTTGGGGTTATCCTTGATTCCGAGCTTTCATTCACCCCCCACATCCGATCACTGGCTCGCTCTTCTTATATGCATCTCAAAAACATTTCTAGAATTCGCCCTTTTCTTACTCTCGACTCTGCAAAAACTCTTACTGTTTCTCTTATTCATTCCCGTCTGGACTATTGTAACTCTCTACTAATCGGCCTCCCTCTTACCAAACTCTCCCCGCTCCAATCTGTCCTGAATGCTGCTGCCAGGATCATATTCCTCACCAACCGTTACACCGATGCCTCTACCTTGTGCCAGTCATTACACTGGCTACCCATCCACTCCAGAATCCAGTACAAAACTACTACCCTCATCCACAAAGCACTCCATGGCTCAGCACCACCCTACATCTCCTCTCTGGTCTCAGTCTACCACCCTACCCGTGCCCTCCGCTCCGCTAATGACCTCAGGTTAGCATCCTCAATAATCAGAACCTCCCACTCCCGTCTCCAAGACTTTACACGTGCTGCGCCGATTCTTTGGAATGCACTACCTAGGTTAATACGATTAATCCCCAATCCCCACAGTTTTAAGCGTGCCCTAAAAACGCAGTTGTTCAGACTGGCCTACCGCCTCAACGCATTAACCTAACTATCCCTGTGTGGCCTATTAAAAATAGAAAAAAAACAAAAACAAAACACATAATCAGGTTCCTTGCATCGTGTTCTCATACACTTTATGCAGTTAATAGCACTCTGTGTCTGTACTGCTACATACTTAGGCAGTTAACTGGTTCATGCAGCTTTACATGAACACCCGAGCCTTACACTATGGCTGGTCCAAATAACTAAAGCAATTGTTACCATCCATCTCTCGTGTCTCCCCTTTTCCTCCTAGTTTGTAAGCTTGCGAGCAGGGCCCTCATTCCTCCTGGTATCTATTTTGAACTGTGATTTCTGTTATGTTGTAATGTCTATTGTCTGTACAAGTCCCCTCTATAAGTTGTAAAGCGCTGCGGAATATGTTGGCGCTATATAAATAAAAATTATTATTATTATTATTATTATTATGGAAGCTAAGCTGTCAAAGGCCGCCGGCTCTGTGAATGCCTGGAAACAAAAAGCGGAGGACCTGGAAAACAGATTGCGCCACAATAACATTCGAATTATCGGCCTGCCGGAGCGCTTGGAGGGTCAGCAACCTGAGCAATTTCTCGAGGACTGGCTTAAAACCTCCCTGGGAGATGGATTCTCCTCAACATTTTCTGTGGAGAGGGCCCATAGGGTTCCAACGAGACCTCTTCCCCTAGGAACTCCACCCCTGCCTTTTTTGGCGCGTCTCGTCAATTGTAGAGACAGGGATGCGATTCTTCGCTTGGCGCGGCAGAAGGGCCCTATTAAGTTCAATAACGCTACTATTTCAATTTTCCCAGATTTCTCCATGGAGCTCCAAAAACAGCGGGTTCGATTTATGGTAGTTAAGAAGCAGCTCAAGGAAAAAAACATCATTTATTCCATGCTTTACCCAGCTCAGCTCCGCATTGTCCATGAAGGCTCTTCCTTGTTCTTTACAGATCCGGCGGAGGTAGCCGAATGGTTGCGGTCATACAAGGTGTCTAGTGTGCCAGACTCCTAAGTTGTTCTCCTTGTCTAATGGCAACACAAATTGGAGCTCTCCGTATAGGTGCTGAGCTTATCAACAATACCGGACACTGGTTCCAGTGAGGGTATCCCCTTTTCTATTTGACTGTAGGAGTGTAGGATTATACTCCTCCACTGTTCAAGCTCTGTTCTGTTTGGGTTTTTACACCAGTTTTGATTGTTTGATATGTTCGTTAGTCGCCATTGGTAATTTTGTGCTCTGCGTGATGTCCCTGATCCCTGCTCAAGTTACGGTGTATATTATTCCTTTTCCTAAGTCTGGATATGGGGTCTGAGATTATATGCATGACGTGGAATATACGGGGTATTAAGACTACCCGAAAGAAAATCAAGGTATTTTCCGCAGATTAAATGTTATCATCCCCATGTTGTAGCTCTTGTAGAGACACATCTGACCAGAGACACAGCTAAATGTACACAAAAGCCGTGGGTGCAGTGGTCCCTTCACGCATTCCATACCAGCTATTCAAGAGGGGTCTCTCTGCTGATACATAGGAATGTTAGATGGGAGGCTAGGGAGGCATGACGGGATCCCGAGGGTCGCTTTGTTTTTGTGCACGCCTTTATTAACACACGGGAATACGTGATACTATGTGTCTATAACCCCCCCCCCCCCGGCTAATATATCGGTTCTCCGCATGGCAATGGGTTTCTCCCTAAATTATCCTGATGCTAGTGTTATTTGTATGGGAGATTTTAATTTAGTCATGGATAACTCCATGGATAGATTGAGACTAGACGACGTGATATCTGAGGGGCCTCCTCCTCAATCCCCCTCCCAATTGGCACTGTTTATGGGTGGTAGCGGATGGCTGGACCTGTGGAGAACACGTCACCCTGAGATAAGGGATTACACTTGCCACTCATCAACTAGGCGGTCTCTATCTCGTATAGACTACATATTTGGATCTAGTGGCCTGGCATTGTGGGTGGATAGTGTTGAGCATGGCAATAGGGGGATATCGGACCACAGTCCAGTTATTCTTAAACTTAAATACGGTCAGTCAAATAATAATATACCCTGGAAATTGAATCCCTTTTGGTTGAAATTAATAGACTCTAGTGATAGAACGGTTGATCAGCTGAACTGCTTTATCTCTACCCATCCAGACCCTCCAAATCTTAGTTTGTTTTGGGATACTCTAAAAGCATACCTAAGGGGATGTTTGTCCTCCACAATTTCTTATATCAAAAGGATAACGGCAAGGGAAGATGATGAGATGGAGCGGCGGCTGAGGGACTCGGAGGCCGCTTATGTAACTAATCAAACCAGTGGCAACAGGGTAGAATGGCTTACTTCCCAGAGGTTATATACTCAACATATAGACACTAAATCAAAAAGCAAATTATTCTTTACCCGTCAATCCTATTTTGAATTGGGGAATCAGGCCAGTACACTTCTAGCTTTTTTAGTACGCCAACATAACACCTCTAATACAATACTACAGATCCGGGCACCTGATGGTTCATTGGTATCTTCTACTGAGGAAATTCTCCGGTGTTTTCATGATTACTATAAATCTTTATACAAGTCTAGTAGTGGTCTTGGTGTCCCTGAATGTTTAGACTATTTATCGGACATAACGTTCCCCTCACTGAGTCCAGCCCACCAAGCCTTTATGGAGGCTGAGTTTACTTTGGATGAAGTGGAGCATGCTATCACGGATATGGCCACTGGGAAAGCCCCTGGACCCGACGGATTTTCCGTCGAGTTATATAGAAAACTAGCTGTACTGCCCGGCTTCGCCCGGGGTAATAACTGCTGTTAGCAAAATAGAATGTGTTAACAAAAATTTATTCTGCACAAAAAAACCACAAAACAAATAGATAGAAATGTAATTATTAAAAGGCAAAAACTAAGCTAATAGAAGCATTTTACAACATATATTTCAACACCAGAGATATTCCACACAGATTTAACTAAATTGGCCAAGTAATGTGAAGTAATCTTCTACTACTTATTCGAGAGCCTTTTGATTAACGACATTCTTAGTTTTTCCTTCAGGTGCAAAGACAGATTTTTGGCTGTTCCAACTCTTGAACAGGCCACATAAAGTTGACCATGAGAAAAGCATGGAGATTGTAAATCTAAGCTAGCTGAAGAGCCCGGCGTTGCCTGGGCATAGTAAATATCTGTGGTTAGTTATAGCACCTCACTTCTCTTATTTTCCCATCACGCCTCTCATTTTCACCCTCACATCTCTCATTTTCATCTCAGTATATACATGTTTGTCATCTCCCTTATATATAGTATACACCTGTGTGTCATCTCCTGTATATAGTATATACCTGTATGTCATCTCCCCTGTATATAGTATATACCTGCTGTGTGTCATCTCCTCTGTATATAGTATATACCTGTATGTCATCTCCTCCTATATATAGTATATACCTGTATGTAATCTCCTCCTGTATATAGTATATACCTGTGTGTCATCTCCTCCTGTATATACTATATACCTGTAGGTAATCTGCTCCTGTATATAGTATATACCTGTGTGTCATCTCTGTCATGATTCTCAATGGCGAGAGAACATAGCCCAGCATATATGAGAACTAGCTCTTGGAAGATGGAAACTATACTGACCATGAACTAAACCTGCCGCACAACTAGAAGTGGCCGGGTAGCATGCCTACGTTTTTTTATCCCTAGATGCCCAGCGCCAGCCGGAGAACTACCTAATCCTAACAGAGGAAAAGACAGTCCTGGCTCACCTCTAGAGAAATTTTCCCAAAAGGCAGACAGAGGCCCCCACATATATTGGCGGTGATTTTAGATGAAATGACAAACGTAGTATGAAAATAGGTTTAGCAAAATCGAGGTCCGCTTACTAGATAGCATGAAGACAGAAAGGGCACTTTCATGGTCAGCAGAAAACCCTATCAAAACACCATCCAGAAATTACTTTAAGACTCTAGCATTAACTCATAACACCAGAGTGGCAATTTCCGCTCACAAGAGCTTTCCAGACACAGTAACGAAACAGCAGCTGTGAACAGGAACAAAATGCAAAAACACACAAGGACAAAAGTCCAACTTAGCTGGGAGTTGTCTAGTAGCAGGAACATGCACAGAAAGGCTACTGATTACATTGTTGACCGGCATGAAACTGACAGAGGAGCAAGGTTATATAGCGACTCCCACATCCTGATAGGAGCAGGTGAACAGAGGGGATGATGCACACAAGTTAAATTCCACAAGTGGCCACCGGGGGAGCCCAGAATCCAATTTCACAACAGTACCCCTCCCCTCAAGGAGGGGGCACCGAACCCTCACCAGAACCACCAGGGCGATCAGGATGAGCCCTATGAAAGGCACGGACAAGATCGGAGGCATGAACATCAGAGGCAGTGACCCAAGAATTATCCTCCTGACCGTATCCCTTCCATTTGACCAGATACTGGAGTTTCCGTCTGGAAACACGAGAGTCCAAGATCTTTTCCACAACGTACTCCAACTCACCCTCAACCAACACCGGAGCAGGAGGCTCAACGGAAGGCACAGCTGGTACCTCATACCTGCGCAACAATGACCGATGAAAAACATTATGAATCGAAAAGGATGCAGGGAGGTCCAAACGGAAGGACACAGGGTTAAGAATCTCCAATATCTTGTACGGGCCGATGAACCGAGGCTTAAACTTAGGAGAAGAAACCCTCATAGGGACAAAACGAGAAGACAACCACACCAAGTCCCCAACACAAAGCCGAGGACCAACACGACGACGGCGGTTGGCAAAAAGCTGAGTCTTCTCCTGGGACAACTTCAAATTGTCCACCACCTGCCCCCAAATCTGATGCAACCTCTCCACCACAGCATCCACTCCAGGACAATCCGAAGATTCCACTTGACCGGAGGAAAATCGAGGATGAAACCCCGAATTACAGAAAAACGGGGACACCAAGGTGGCAGAGCTGGCCCGATTATTGAGGGCGAACTCCGCCAAAGGCAAAAAAGCAACCCAATCATCCTGATCCGCAGACACAAAACACCTCAAATATGTCTCCAAGGTCTGATTAGTCCGCTCGGTCTGGCCATTAGTCTGAGGATGGAAAGCAGACGAAAAAGACAAATCTATGCCCATCCTAGCACAGAATGCCCGCCAAAATCTAGACATGAATTGGGTCCCTCTGTCAGAAACGATATTCTCCGGAATACCATGCAAACGAACAACATTTTGAAAAAACAGAGGAACCAACTCGGAAGAAGAAGGCAACTTAGGCAAGGGAACCAGATGGACCATCTTAGAGAAACGGTCACACACCACCCAGATGACAGACATCTTCTGAGAAACAGGCAGATCCGAAATAAAATCCATCGAGATGTGTGTCCAAGGCCTCTTCGGGATAGGCAAGGGTAACAACAATCCACTAGCCCGAGAACAACAAGGCTTGGCCCGAGCACAAACGTCACAAGACTGCACAAAGCCTCGCACATCTCGTGACAGGGAAGGCCACCAGAAGGACCTTGCCACCAAATCCCTGGTACCAAAGATTCCAGGATGACCTGCCAACGCAGAAGAATGAACCTCAGAGATGACTCTACTGGTCCAATCATCAGGAACAAACAGTCTACCAGGTGGGCAACGATCAGGTCTATCCGCCTGAAACTCCTTCAAGGCCCGCCGCAGGTCTGGAGAAACGGCAGACAATATCACTCCATCTTTAAGGATACCTGTGGGCTCAGAATTACCAGGGGAGTCAGGCTCAAAACTCCTAGAAAGGGCATCCGCCTTAACATTCTTAGAACCCGGTAGGTAAGACACCACAAAATTAAACCGAGAGAAAAACAACGACCAGCGCGCTTGTCTAGGATTCAGGCGCCTGGCAGACTCAAGGTAAATTAAATTTTTGTGGTCAGTCAATACCACCACCTGATGTCTGGCCCCCTCAAGCCAGTGACGCCACTCCTCAAAAGCCCACTTCATGGCCAAAAGCTCCCGATTCCCAATATCATAATTCCGCTCGGCGGGCGAAAATTTACGGGAAAAAAAAGCACAAGGTCTCATCACGGAGCAGTCGGAACTTCTCTGCGAATCGCCGCCAGGGCGCACTCATTCCACTGAGTAAGCACAGACCATTTGCGGAATTTTTGGCAGTATATTTCAGCTTCATCTTGCCCCTGAGACAAGGACATCAAGGCCTTTTCCGCCTGAAGCTCTAAATGAGGTTCCTCATAAAGCAACCCCAAGGCCAGAAAAAACGCATCCACATTGAGCAACGCAGGATCCCCTGGTGCCAATGCAAAAGCCCAGTCTTGAGGGTCGCCCCGGAGCAAGGAAATTACAATCCTGACCTGCTGTGCAGGGTCTCCGGCAGAGCGAGACTTCAGGGACAAAAACAATTTGCAATTATTTTTAAAATTTTGAAAGTGAGATCTATTCCCCGAGAAGAATTCAGGCAAAGGAATTCTAGGCTCAGACATAGGTGCATGAACAACAAAATCTTGCAAATTTTGTACCTTTGTGGCGAGATTATTCAAACCTGTAGCTACACTCTGAAGATCCATTTGAAACAGGTGAACACAGAGCCAGTCAAGGATTAGAAGGAGAGGAAGAGAGGAAGGCTGCAGTATAGGCAGACTAGCAAGTGATTCAATTAAGAGCACACTCAGAACTAGAGGAGAAAAAAAAAAAAAAAAAATTGTAGCAGACTTCTTTTTTCTCTCCTTTCTCAGCCAGTAATTTAACCCTTTTTTGGGCCGGTCAAACTGTCATGATTCTCAATGGCGAGAGAACATAGCCCAGCATATATGAGAACTAGCTCTTGGAAGATGGAAACTATATTGACCATGAACTAAACCTGCCGCACAACTAGAAGTGGCCGGGTAGCATGCCTACGTTTTTTTATCCCTAGATGCCCAGCGCCAGCCGGAGAACTACCTAATCCTAACAGAGGAAAAGACAGTCCTGGCTCACCTCTAGAGAAATTTTCCCAAAAGGCAGACAGAGGCCCCCACATATATTGGCGGTGATTTTAGATGAAATGACAAACGTAGTATGAAAATAGGTTTAGCAAAATCGAGGTCCGCTTACTAGATAGCATGAAGACAGAAAGGGCACTTTCATGGTCAGCAGAAAACCCTATCAAAACACCATCCAGAAATTACTTTAAGACTCTAGCATTAACTCATAACACCAGAGTGGCAATTTCCGCTCACAAGAGCTTTCCAGACACAGTAACGAAACAGCAGCTGTGAACAGGAACAAAATGCAAAAACACACAAGGACAAAAGTCCAACTTAGCTGGGAGTTGTCTAGTAGCAGGAACATGCACAGAAAGGCTACTGATTACATTGTTGACCGGCATGAAACTGACAGAGGAGCAAGGTTATATAGCGACTCCCACATCCTGATAGGAGCAGGTGAACAGAGGGGATGATGCACACAAGTTAAATTCCACAAGTGGCCACCGGGGGAGCCCAGAATCCAATTTCACAACACATCTCCTTCTGTATATAGTATATACCTGTATGTCATCTCCTGCTGTATGTAGTATGTACCTGTATGTCATCTCCTCCTCTATATAGTATATACCTGTGTGTCATCTCTCCTGTGTATAGTATATATCTGTGTGTCATCTCCTCCTGCATATAGTATATACCGGTGTGTCATCTCCTCCTGTATATAGTATATATCTGTATGTCATCTCCTCCTGTATTAGACCTCGTTCACACGTTATTTGGTCAGTATTTTTACCTCAGTATTTGTAAGCTAAATTGGCAGCCTGATAAATCCCCAGCCAACAGTAAGCCCACCCCCTGGCAGTATATATTAGCTCACACATACACATAATAAACTGGTCATGTGACTGACAGCTGCCGGATTCCTATATGGTACATTTGTTGCTCTTGTAGTTTGTCTGCTTATTAATCAGATTTTTATTTTTGAAGGATAATACCAGACTTGTGTGTGTTTTAGGGCGAGTTTCGTGTGTCAAGTTGTGTGTGGCGACATGCATGTAGCGACTTTTGTGAGATGAGTTTTGTGTGGCAACATGCGTGTAGCAACTTTTTGTGTGTCGAGTTGCATGTGACAGGTTAGTGTAGCAAGTTGTGTGCAAGTTTTGCGCATGGCGAGTTTTGCGCGTGGCGAGTTTTATGTGTGGTACATTTTGAATATGTGCAAGTTTTGCGTGTGGTGAGTTTTCCATGAGGTGAGTTTTGCACGTGTGGCGAGTTTTGCATGTGGAGAGTTTTGCGTGTGGCGAGTTTTGAGCTGCGACTTTTGTGTTTCAACTTTTATGTGGCAAGGTTGGTGTATGTGTGGTGAAATGTGCGCTGAGGGTGGTATATGTGTTTGAGCACGTGGTAGTGTGTGTGGCGCATTTTGTGTGTGTGTTCATATCCCCGTGGTGGTGTGGTGATTATACCATGTCGGGGCCCCACCTTAGCAACTGTACAGTATATACTCTTTGGCGCCATCGCTCTCATTCTTTAAGTCCGCCTTGGTCACATCTGGCAGCTGTTAATTTGCCTCCCAACACTTTTCCTTTCATTTTTTCCCCATTATGTAGATAGGGGCAACATTGTTTGGTGAATTGGAAAGCGCAGGGTTAAAATTTCACCTCACAACATAGCTTTGACGCTCTCGGGGTCCAGACGTGTGACTGTGCAAAATTTTGTGCCTGTAGCTGCGACGCCTCCAACACTTTTCCTTTCACTTTTTCCCCATTATGTAGATAGGGGCAAAATTGTTTGGTGAATTGAAAAGCGCGGGGTTAAAATTTCACCTCACAACATAGCCTATGACGCTCTCGAAGTCCAGACGTGTGACTGTGCAAAATTTTGTGGCTGTAGCTGCGACGGTTCAGATGCCAATCCCGGACATACATACACACATACACACATACATACACACATTCAGCTTTATATATTAGATATCGAGGTCACCTGGCACCACTTTTACTGAAGGTGCTCCGGAGTATATGGGAGGGAGAATCCATGCCTGAAACATTTTACGATGCAAATATTATTGTACTTAAGAAGGAGAGGAAGGACCCTCTGGAATGTGGATCGTATCGCCCCATATCACTGGTGAACGTAGATTATAAAATTTTCACCAAGATTTTAGCTACTAGGCTAAACACGATCATACTAGACCTTGTACACCCAGACCAGACCGGCTTTATGCCTGGGAAAAGTACTTCCATCAATATCAGGCGGGTCCAATCAATGATTCAATATAGTTCTCTAGAGTCGGATAATAATTGGGCACTAGCATCGCTAGACACAGCCAAGGCGTTCGACTCTCTCGAGTGGCCTTTCCTCTCTGCGTGTCTACAGAAATACGGTTTTGGGGATAAATTTATTAGAGGGATAGACACACTATATAGGAATCCCAAGGCGCGTATAATCGTGAATAACTCCATCTCTGATTCTTTTGCCTTGCATCGGGGAACCCGTCAAGGATGTCCTCTATCCCCGGCTCTCTTTGCCCTTGCGATAGAGACTTTGGCAATACGCATAAGGTCCTCCATGGATATTAAGGGAATAAATATTGCGGACCGTGTGGATACCATCGGACTCTATGCCGATGACATGATAATATTTATGGATAAAATAGAAGAAACATTACCACAAGTAATAGCGACCATAGATAAATTTAGTAAATTCTCCGGTCTTAATATAAATTGGGATAACTCTGCCCTGATGCCCCTGTCTCATGCTCCGATGCCCTGTCTCGAGACTCTCTCGTCGCTACCTATCATCTCTAATTTCAAATACCTAGGTATCCATATGTCTCAATGTAGCTGGCTGGACCTTCAACTTAACATTTATCCAATACTGGATTTGGTCAAATCTAAATTTATAACCTGGAGCAAACTCCCTCTCTCTGTTGCAGGCCACATTAATCTAATTAAAATGATATTGCTTCCCAAACTTAATTACTGTTTTCAACATAGTGCTGTGCCAATACCCAAGTCTTTCTTTGCGAATTTAAACTCCTTAATCACATCCTTTATATGTGGGAAGACCAGGCCCAAACTTAAAGGTACCGTCACATTAAGCGACGCTGCAGCGATAGCGACAGCGATCCCGATCGCTGCAGCGTCGCTGTTTGGTTGCTGGAGAGCTGTCACACAGACCGCTCTCCAGCGACCAACGAGGCCGAGGTCCCCGGGTAACCAGGGTAAACATCGGGTTGCTAAGCGCAGGGCCGCGCTTAGTAAACCGATGTTTACCCTGGTTACCAGCGTAAAAGTTAAAAAAACAAACAGCACATACTCACCAGCGCGTCCCCCAGCCTCTGCTTCCTGACACTGACTGAGCTCCGGCCCTAACAGCACAGCGGTGACGTCACCGCTGTGCTTTCACTTTCAGTTTAGGGCCGGCGCTCAGTCAGTGTCAGGAAGCAGAGGCTGGAGGACGCGCTGGTGAGTATGTGCTGTTTGTTTTTTTAACTTTTACGCTGGTAACCAGGGTAAACATCGGGTTACTAAGCGCGGCCCTGCGCTTAGTAACCCGATGTTTACCCTGGTTACCAGTGTAAAATATCGCTGGTATCCTTGCTTTTGCTGTCAAACACGGCGATACACGGCGACCTAGCGACCAAATAAAGTGCAGACCTTCTAGCAGCGACCAGCAATTTCACAGCGGGATCCAGATCGCTGCTGCGTGTCAAATACAGCGATATCGCTATCCAGGTCGCTGCAACGTCACGGATCGCTGGCGATATCGCCTAGTGTGACGGTACCTTAAGCTATCTGCTTTACAGAGACCGAAAAAGGGGGGTGGGGCAGCCCTGCCAGACTTTTACTTGTACTACCTTGCCGGGAAAGCTAAAGCGATAAACAAATGGATGCCCAATAACTCCCTACCTAATTCTGAGAGTCATTTACTTCATTCTGCCCGGATTGATTGTCCACTGGGGTTCTTGGAGATTGAGAAAGTTAGTGCTCCTCGTCTGCTACCTTTACTCCGACTGGCGAGATTAATATGGAGACAAATTAAAAGAGTTATTAAATTTGTAGATATAGTAGCCGAAATGCCATTGTGGAACAATAGTGGTTTCCCAGAGCTATTGAATCACCCATCTACCGAGTTTTGGATCTCGTGTGGTGTTCTCTCGGTAGGCGACGTACATGACCAGGGGGTTTTTGTATCCTTCGAACAACTACAGAACACTTACAACATCCAGAGATCTCAATTCTTCCGTTATTTACAGCTAAGGTCAGCTTTCCAATCGCACATACGAAATGTGGGTACAGGTCGAGCGATCTCATCTTTACCTCTGATAGGCATCCTCAAATCACAGGGTCCTCAAGGACTCATTTCCTCTTTATATACATATTATCCGTGGGAGTAGGGTCTACCATCAATTCTATCAAAGGGAAGTGGGAGGGACTTCTTCCCGATGTACTGGGAGAGGAATGGGAAGATATTCTGGAATCTCCAACTAAAGTTTCTCCTTCAGTCAATAACAGGATGACCCAGTTATATATTATATATCAGACTTATCTGACCCCGACACGACTCTTCAGAATGGGTCGCCTACACTCGTCAGATTGCTTACGGTGTCATACACATGATGCAGATTTTATTCATATGATTTGGAGGTGCCCGGTAGTTCTTCATTACTGGAAAGAGGTGACGACATTACTAACATCTTTATTGTCGATCCCTGTCCCACTTGAGCCATTGACCTGCTTATTCGGGGTGTGGGATACGGAGACCTGGGATCATTATACTGGGATCTTTCTTCGAGAGACGCTCTTTCTGGCACGGAAGGTGCTGGCGTTAAGGTGGATGGGTGGTTCTTCCCCGTCTCTCAGAACTTGGATTGATTTGGTGAATTCGATTATCCCGTATGAAAGAACACTACCAAAATAGAGGATGTCCAGGTAAATTCAAAAAGATCTGGGGTAGATGGAATTCCTCTTATCATACTCTATAGTCTACACTGACTAGGTACTTACACAAGAAGGTGGACTTGTGGTTTTGGGGACATCGCTTACAGAGCAGGATTTATGTATGATTTCCCTTTCGGTGACTTACTATTGATGGTTAAAGTAGTTAATGTTGTATAATAGGTATTTTATAAGGTACTAGTGATTTAACATGCACAGTTTATTACCCCTGTAAACTTTGGATACGATGATACTCTGCAATTATTTGTACTCTATGGTATAATTGATAATGACAAACGCAAATGTGTGTAATGTTTGTTTTATTCTGGAGTTAATAAACAAATTAAAAAAAAAAAAAAAAAAAAAAATGAAACCCCCAAAAATTAGTGACCTTTCTTTATGATGACACTCAACTGCCTTCCATCCATAGATTGTCAGTTGCTTGATCTGTTTACGATCAACATAGCGTGCAGCAGCCACCACAGCCTCCCAGACACTGTTCCGAGAGGTGGACTGTTTTCCCTTGCTGTAGATCTCACATTTTATGAGGGACTACAGGTTCTCTATGGGGTTCAGATCAGGTGAACAAGAGGGCCATGTCATTATTTTTTCTTCTTTGAGACCTTTACTGGCCAGCCACGCTGTGGAGTAGTTGGAGGCATGTGATGGAGCATTGTCCTGCATGAAAATCATGTTTTTCTTGAACGATACCGACTTCTTCCTGTACCACTGTTTGAAGAAGTTGTCTTCCAGAAACTGTCAGTAGGTCTGGGAGTTGAGCTTCACTCCATCCTCTACCCGAAAAGGTTCCACAAGTTCATCTTTGATGATACCAGCCCATACCAGTACCCCACCTCGACCTTGCTGGCATCTGAGTCGGAGTGGAGCTCTCTGCCCTTTACTGATCCAGCTTCTGGCCCATCCATCTGGCCCATCAAGAGTCACTCTCATTTCATCAGTCCATAAAACCTTTGAAAAGTCAGTCTTAAGATATTTCTTGGCCCAGTGTGGACGTTTTATCTTATGTTTCTTGTTCAAAGGTGGTCGCTTTCCAGCCTTCCTTACCTTGGCCATGTCCCGGAGTATCGCACACCTTGTGCTTTTCCTTGTGCAGCTTCACGCTTGATTTTCCTCAATTCATGGGCAGTTATTTTGCGCCTTTTTTGCCCAACACGCTTCTTGCGACCCTGTTGGCTATTTGCCATGAAACTCTTGATTGTTCAGTGATCGCGGTTAAAAAGTTTGGCAATTTCAAGACTGCTGCATCCCTCTGCAAGACATCTCACAATTTTGGACTTTTCAGAGCCCGTCAAATCTCTCTTCTGACCCATTTTGCCAAGGAAAGGAAGTTGCCTAATAATTAAGCACACCTTATATAGGGTTTTGATGTCATTAGGCAACACCCCTCCTCATTACAGAGATGCACCTGATTTACTTAATTGGTAGTTGGCTCTCAAGCCTGAACACCTTGGAGTAGGACAACATGTATAAAAAGTATCATGTGATCAAAATACTACTTGCCTAATAATTGTGCACACGGTGTAGGTCTCCGTTCAGACTAGTAAGTTCTGGGTCCTCTACAGAACGGTTACTAACACGGATTCAAGCTACATTTAGACTGGTTTTAGTAGACCGGGAGACATCTTACAGGTGTACCCTGATACTAAATGTCTCTAAGCTATTGGCTGGGTGGCATTTTACTATGTGTGCGCGCTGCCACCATAAGAACAAGAGAGGCAAGCACGCATGCACACACATACGGCGCGCAGCCAGGAAGTGCAGCATGCACACGCAGGAGACTGGGGCCGGAGCAGTACCAGCATGGCTGGCAAAAGCGCTACACAAACCCTCAAAAATAAAAAAAAGTGAAATTCCAGGTTGTGAGGTAGCAAAACACAAAAAATGCCAGGGGGAGGTGGGTGAATACTTTTGCAAGCCAGTGTACATATATGTAAACACAAATAGACAGACACACAGATAGACAGACAGAAGAGATACACATACCTCTACTGGTGCAGCATCCTTTGCTGAAATGTTGGAGATAGAGCCAAAGATGAGCTGTGACTTGTCATTACTCTCCTCAAACTTCACCATCCTGGAAAACATGTAACCAGCCACTACTATACACATTTATACAAGTTTGGTTTAATTCTTAAAAGGTTTTAGCCTATATCCAAACTTTTCATTTCTCACTAAAGAAAAAAATAAATAAAAATGTAAACTTTTCAAGTTTTCTTAGGGTACGTTACAGCTAGGGAGCTTGAATGCCGATATACTGTAGTACACTGCAATACTTGTGTACGGCAGTGTATTACGCCGTCAGCAAATTAGTGACAGGCATTCTCCTACTGAATGACAACAGTTCTCCTAAGACACATCACTGCCATGAAGCTGAGCACTTGGTCTAGCCTTGTGGGCCAATAACCTTGATGCCGAATATCTAGTTGCAATTCCTTGGAGCACTTTTGGTAGTAAATAACTACTGTATACTAAGTACAACAGCGTAGTGCCCAAAGAGCAGTTTGTGCTTTGGTAAATGTCCGATGTGCTTTGCCCTACAATGGTCAGACAGGTGTAAACACAGAAAGGCTATGGGTGCTCTTATGCACCGTTCTCTAAAAAGGTTTCTGCATCTTGTCTAATTAAGAAGTGTAGTAGGTTTACAAGAGCAATTAGTTACTGTTCTACACCACCTACCTGAGCTGATGCTGGGACTCTACAAGGAAGCACAGGAACTTTTGCCCACACAAGTCTGTGGTGAGAAATACTTTTGTAGCCTGAGAGTTCTTTTCTCTGGTAATAAGGATTAACACATTATCAGATAACATTTCCTGGAGGTTGGGGTAGACATACAACCTTTAATCTAAGCCCCTTTACCTTGTGTTTGCAATGGTCTCTGTCCAGGGGTGGTCAATGCACAGTTCAGGGACAATGGGTTCTGTTTCTGAAGAGAAGAAATCACTAGAAGTGCTGTTGGGGGAATTGGAAGTTCCTAATCTCTTTGGTGATGGAGTGTAACTGGAGAAATTAAACCGCTGAATACCAGAGAATGAGTGCACTCCTAAGGCAGGTGAATGGGAACGGCTGAAAGAGAGAAAAAAAACATTAAAAATAGTATTTAAAGGGAATATGTCTGAAGGTCTTTGCTTTATAATCTGAGCGCACTACGATGTAGGGTCAGAGACCTCGACTGCAGCAATGTGTTACTTAAGAGGCTGTGTTTTGCTGTTTCAATACAATCAGTGTTTTATCAACAGTGGAATATTGCTGGAGGACAAGCTGCCCTCATGCCTCCTAGTCCAACCACATCCTACCACTGATTGCATGATTTCTGTTACTATACCATGTACACGGACATCTGCTAGTCAGTAATGTGGGGAGGTTATACACAGCTCAGCTTCGGACCATGCCCAACCGTTTTAGGGATGTCATATAGTCACGTGGAGGCCACACACACTACTGAGCATCATTTCTTAGCCTTGAGGCTTATCCACTAACGTTGGATCAACCTGTAATTTAATTTTCCACTTTGATTTTGAGTATCATTGCAAATCCAGACCTCCGTGGGATATTTTTATTTACATTGACTATTTTTGTGTTTTACTGTTCTCAACGCATTCTACTATGTAATGAGTAAAGATTTGCAACTGGAATATTTCATTCAGTGATATCTAGGATGTGGTAATTTAGTGTTCCCTTTATTTTTTTGAGCAGTGTATATATTGTAAAATAAGTGCAGCAAAGTATCTGTACTAGTAGTAATAGAACAAACCATGCTGTATGTATAGCAAACTTACAAGGACATCCAGAATCTGTCCCTTCTATACATGTCAGAACTAAGAAACACTGCTGTAGACTGTAAGCCTGCAAGACCGGGCCTTTCCCCCTTTGTACCAGCTTGTCATTGGTAGTTTGTATATTGTCATTTATATATGTAGTGTGTGTAAACCCCTTTTCACATGTACAGCACCATGGAATCAATGGTGCTGTCAAAATAAATAATAATGAAGTAACGGCACAACATAAATACAGGAGATATGTGGAATAAATTAAACAGGAAATAGACAAGTTTATAACATGAATTACCTGAGAGCAGCCATATTGGATATAGAGGGAGAATGGGAGCGAGAATGGATGCTAGGAGAAGACAATGAGCGACTCTGGCTGTGGAGGGAAGAGTAGTTCTGGAAAGGAGAGGCTGCTGGGGAATCTCCTTTGGACACGCTGCGCAGATGAGCTGTGAGTGAGCTGTTCATAAGCCCATGCTGCGGGGTACCCAACTGATCGGTATATTTCAAGACTGCATTCTGTTCCTAAAGGCGAAGAACAACACATTAAAGGAAAAATTAAAATCGATATGCAAATAAGTTAAAGGTGTTGTCAGGTCTAAAACGAAAAGTCTGCAGTCACTTTATGGGAGAGAAATACCGTATTTTTCGGCATATAAGACGCACTGGACCATAAGACGCACCCCAAATTTGGGGTGAAAATTGCAGAAAAAAAGATTTTTTATAAGATGGGGGTCCGTCTTATTGTCCGAATTTACAGTATCTTACCTGTGGGCTGGTGGTGGCAGAGCAGGGTCACAGGAGGCATGGTGTCGGCAGAGGTGGGGTGAGGCGGTACGGCGTGCACCTGAACAAGGTCCCTTCCTGCTTAGGTGGGCGACGCCACGGCCTGGTGTCCATGGGAGGGTGGCAGCAGTGGTTACCGGCAGAGGTGTTGGGATGAGGAGGCACAGTGAGAGGTATGGCGTGAGAGGGGTCCCTTTCCCCGGTGAGGTGATGCAGCAGCCCGGTAATGCAGCAGAGCCGGGTGAATCCTGTTGTTACCGCGGTGGCAGAGGTGTGGAGACGAGGAGGCGCAGTGAGCGGGGTCCCTTTCCCTGGTGAGGTGATGCAGCAGCCCCGGTAATGCAGCAGAGCCGGGTGAATCCTGTTGTTACCGCGGTGGCAGAGGTGTGGAGATGAGGAGGCGCAGTGAGCGGGGTCCCTTTCCCCGGTGAGGTGATGCAGCAGCCCCGGTAATGCAGCAGAGCCGGGTGAATCCTGTTGTTATCGGTGCGCGCGGCCATCTTCCTGAGGCCGCGCGTTCGCAGATGGAGCTCTGCTGCCCGGGGCTTCAGGAAAATGGCCGCCGCGATCCCCATCTGCGCACGCGCGGCATCCCGCGGCCATTTTCCTGAAGCCCCGGGCAGCAGAGACCTCCATCTGCGCACGCGCGGCCTCAGGAAGATGGCCGCGCGCACCGACAACAACAGGATTCACCCAGCTCTGCTGCATTACCGGGCTGCTGCATCCCCTCACCGGGGAAAGGGACCCCGCTCACTGCGCCTCCTCATCTCCACACCTCTGCCGCCACACCTCTGCCGCCGCACCTCTGCCGCCACGGTCCACGGTAAGCCTGCATTGCGAATATAAGACGCACCCCCCATTTTCCCCCCTTTTTTGGGGGGGAAAAAGTGCGTCTTATATGCCAAAAAATACGGTACTAATGGATTGAAAGAAAAAAAGGAAAAGAAAAATATGGGAGCGCAACTTCTTTATTAGCACCTTACACTGTTAAGGTTAAAACTAAATAAAGATTTTCAAGAGTGCACAGCTAACCAACAGGACATCATCAATACATGTCGTAGCCTCCTATATCCTATTGTGACAATTGGCTCATTGTCTGTCTTACCTCTGTTTTCACCTTCCTTAGAGCCCATACAGTATGCGAGCCCTGCACAGTATCATATGTCATCACTATGGAAGGGTCAGCACTGGTGAAAACTATTCGCATAGTGTGATCGGAGACATACTGGACTCTGCTGCCAAATAACCCTACAATCAAAGATAAACAATACACATTGCCATATTGACTCCAGCATACAGACGTGGGCATGGAATTGTTGAAAACTATAACTCACCTCCCGATTTGCAAACTACTGGGGTAATTTCATCTAAAGGATGCAACATGCTGAACATAGTCGGTAAAGGTTCCCTAAAATTAAAAAAATATATACATATATACATATTGTAATTTATATTTTATTCTGTCAGATGCCTCTGAAAAAGAAGAGGAAAACCAGGAGTAGAGAAGGATGACCAGCATAATTGTTATTTTGTTGCTCTTGTCTTTGCCTCCCCTACTTTCCAAGGGCCATATCTTTTCTTATTTTGTGGTAACAGCACAGTACGAGGGCTTGCTTATTTTGGCACAAGCTGTAGTTTTGAAAGACAACTTTCACTTTATCATATAACATACTGAAATAAGATGGGTGAGATGGTGAGAAAAAGACAAACCCACATTGTTTTTTGTTTTTTTTTTATTTTGCCATTATGTCATCTAGGGAATAATGTTTCTCTTTTTTGGAAAGGTATATGCCTGGCATGCCAGTGTCAGGAGACTTCTAGGCCATGCATGCTCCTCTGGGAAACTAATTATGCAAATTGCCTCTTCACAGAGGTGGACTAGAACTCTAGAGTCACCTATTGGATGTAGCAATCCTAAAAGTCAACATAGACCCTTTACCAAGCATTGCCAGATGACTTAGAAAAACAGCCAAATATGAGATTCTGGTGTGGCCATTATCCTTAGTCATATGGCAAGGCTCATTAAAGGGTTAATATTGACTTTTAGGATTGCTACTTCCAGTAGATGGCACTAGAGTACTAGTCTGCCATTACGGCAATCATTGGGCAGTAAAAATGACCCCTTAAAACAAACCTGTAAGCAGAATTTTGCTAAGTAACCTACACACTATCAAATTGCCACTGTAGCACTGATTAACCCATTCACGATATGTGCCGTACATGTACTGCGCATGTCATGTCTCTCCCTTTGATGTGGGCTCCAGCGCTGATCCCACATCTTTCCCAGCACATGTCAACTGTTTTAAACAGCTGACATGTGCCCCTAACAGCCATGGGTGGAATCACGATCCACTCGCGGCTGTTAACCCACTAAACGCCACTGCCAATCTCTGACAGTGGGATTTAATGTTATCGTACCGGAAGCACGTCACTAATCCCATCCATCAGTGCGCATGCCACATGACCACGGGTCGCCGATGGGTTGGCATGACAAACCTCGGTCTGCAGCAGACCCCTGTGGTTGTCATTGCCAGAGTGCTTTAAAAAAATTTAATTGCTAAAAATAAAGATTTTTGGTCCTTTAAGTTTAAAATCTTTCTCGTTGTCTTCACTTGGGCACACAGAAACCATGGGTTAGGATGCTGCCACCTGGAGACTGACACAAATAATACATCCTAAAAAAGGAAAATTGGCTTCTCCCCAGCGTGTGTGCGCGCGCGTGTGTGTGTGTGTGTAGGGGGGGGGGGGGTTTTGGGGTGCGCATGATATTATTTGGCATCACTTGGGTACTGCCCTTTTTGGGGCAGGATCTTTCATATGGGGCACAACAGGGGAGTTTAGGGGTTATACATTCGCCCCCCCTTGCCCCATCCCGTTTTTCTACTATGCGGTGACCCCATGAACAGGTGTCTCAAGATAAGGGTGAGACCTTTCCATTTTTTATTTACACTGGTTGTGTCTTGGGCACTTTATATGTTGTATATACATATATTTAAAAACCAGGTATGATAGACATAGATATATATATATATATATATATATATATATATATATATACACTCACTGGCCACTTTATTAGGTACACCTGTCCAACTTCTTGTTAACACTTAATTTCTAATCAGCCAATCACATGGCGGCAACTCAGTGCATTTAGGCATGTAGACATGGTCAAGACAATCTCCTGCAGTTCAAACCGAGCATCAGTATGGGGAAGAAAGGTGATTTGAGTGCCTTTGAACGTGGCATGGTTGTTGGTGCCAGAAGGGCTGGTCTGAGTATTTCAGAAACTGCTGATCTACTGGGATTTTCACGCACAACCATCTCTAGGGTTTACAAAGAATGGTCCGAAAAAGAAAAAAAATCCAGTGAGCGGCAGTTCTGTGGGCGGAAATGCCTTGTTGATGCCAGAGGTCAGAGGAGAATGGGCAGACTGGTTCGAGCTGATAGAAAGGCAACAGTGACTCAAATCGCCACCCGTTACAACCAAGGTAGGCCTAAGAGCATCTCTGAACGCACAGTACGTCGAACTTTGAGGCAGATGGGCTACAGCAGCAGAAGACCACACCGGGTACCACTCCTTTCAGCTAAGAACAGGAAACTGAGGCTACAATTTGTACAAGCTCATCGAAATTGGACAGTAGAAGATTGGAAAAACGTTGCTTGGTCTGATGAGTCTCGATTTCTGCTGCAACATTCGGATGGTAGGGTCAGAATTTGGCGTAAACAACATGAAAGCATGGATCCATCCTGCCTTGTATGGAGCATCTTTGGGATGTGCAGCCGACAAATCTGCGGCAACTGTGTGATGCCATCATGTCAATATGGACCAAAATCTCTGAGGAATGCTTCCAGCACCTTGTTGAATCTATGCCACGAAGAATTGAGGCAGTTCTGAAGGCAAAAGGGGTCCAACCCGTTACTAGCATGGTGTACCTAATAAAGTGGCCGGTGAGTGTATGTATGTATGTATATATATATATATATATATATATATATATATATATATATATATATATATATATATATATATATATATATATATATATATATATATATATATATATATTTTATTCTGTCTGCTTTTAACTAAACTGATAACCGATTTGGGGTTTTATTTGGTTTAATTAAAGGTTATGTTTTAAGGTACTCTTTGCTGTAAACACACTCCTCCCCAGCAGACTATACCTCGTCTGTAAGTATCATGCCTCCTCAGTTTAATGAGAAAGCAGTGAGAGAAGAAGCCAATTTTCCTTTGTTAGGATGTATTACTTGGGTCAGCCTCCAGGTAGCAGTAAATTAACCCATTATTTCTGTGTAACCCAATAAAGGAATCAAGACATTTTGTTTGTGTTCCCATCTTCTGAAACCCTTCTCTCTCAGCTGATGCTCATGTGTGAAGAATGTATGTGTTTGAGAGTAGTCTATTCTTTAGCAATACCACTTTGACATGATTTGTTTTTTAAATAAATAAGCTAGGGTTTGTGCCCACGATCAGTAAACGCTGAGGGTTGGACGCCATGTACTTGTGCTCCGTCCAACCCGCAGCGGCCAGATGTTACAGCATAGTGGATGGGATTTTAAGAATTCCCATGCCCACTATGCGTCCACAGACGCCGCGGCTCACCCGCGGGACGGACATGTGGCACATCTCTCCAGACCACAGCATGCCTATTTATCTTGCGGAGAAATTTCACCCCTACAATGTATTGGGCGCTGTGAATCCACACAGTTCAGTGAACACATGCAGAATCAACTGCGTTCAAAAGCCGGCAGCGCTTTGGAAGCAGCGAACATGTGCTGCGCCCAAAGCGCTGTCAGTTCCTGATCGTCTGCACATTCCCTTATACAACCACGTCAAGAGGAGAAAAGCATTTTGGAGGTAAAGAAAGAACGTACCTTGGAGGACTTTGAGGAATCTCATGTGAGTAGCTGTTTCGCTCAAATAATAAGCCATATTTTGTGGGCCAAATATTAGCGACCTAAGAAATATAAAAAAAAGTTACAAAAGAAAAAACTGTACAGAGCTAAACACCTTAAAAATGTAATTTGTCTGTGAAGAACTGCAAAACAGCACACTGATGACAACCTTGTCACACTGGACTTGTTCACACAGAATCAATCTTACTGTATTCACTTGGTGAGATATTTTCCATAAATATTCCAGACCCCTAAAAATGAAGGCACGCTTACTACAATAAAGATACTGCAATTCAATTGCAGCCTACATCACTGGGCAATAGTACCCAAAGAAAAAGTGGAAGCAGATGCAATTTCACTAAAACGTAGTAAATCTTTATTCAGCATTAAATCCAGGAAAATGAAGGCAGCTCACCAATAAATCTGTGCAGTTTATTGGCCCATGTGCGACGTTTCAGTCCCAAGTGTGGTCCTTCCTCAAGCAGAAAGAAAGGTCCACACTTGGGACCCAAACGTCGCACATGGGCCAACAAACTGCACAGATTTGCTTCATTTATTGGTGTGCTGCCTTCATTTTCCAGGATTTATTGCATAGGTTTGGCACAGACCAGGGAGGTTTTTGCATCCTGGTATAATTTTGTACTGCTTTTGATTTTTTATTTTTATTCAGAATTACCGTAGTTATTTAAAAAACCATAACAAGAGTGACAAAAAGTTCAATATGCAAATTGCCTCTTCTGAGAAAAAGAGGACTTAAACTCTACAGCGCCACCTATTGGAAGTAGCGATCCTACAAGTCACAATGAACCCTTTAACGAGTCGTACAATATGACTTAGGATAAAAGCCAAATCAGTATCTCAATTCGCAGACACGGTGTTTCGGGCTGTTGGCCCTCGTCAGTGCGAAGCATGAGAACTGATTTGGCTAGGTGAGAGGCTCTGGACATGGGGTCTAAGGGGTAACGTTTCTCCTTATGGAGAGTGACATACCATCTCTGGCTTGTCAAGGTAAGGAGGCTTATCTATAAACGATACCCCTTAGACCCCATGTCCAGAGCCTCTCACCTAGCCAAATCAGTTCTCATGCTTCGCACTGACGAGGGCCAACAGCCCGAAACACCGTGTCTGCGAATTGAGATACTGATTTGGCTTTTATCCTAAGTCATATTGTACGACTCGTTAAAGGGTTGATTGTGACTTGTAGGATCGCTACTTCCAATAGGTGGCGCTGTAGAGTTTAAGTCCTCTTTTTCTCAGAAGAGGCAATTTGCATATTTAAATTCCCAGAGGAGCATTGTACGGCAAATAAGCCTCCTTACCTTGACAAGCCAGAGATGGTATGTCACTCTCCATAAGGAGAAACGATACCCCTTAGACCCCAAAAAGTTCAATATCATTCCAGAAAGCTCCTTTCTAGGTTTGCACAACTACGGTATATATGAATATGGTAAAAACATTTTTAGCAGATATTAAGTGTCATGTGTAACATAAAGAGATATGGTGCAGCTTTAATTTTAAAGGTTTAACGTGCCAATGCAACAAGAGCATAAAGAGAGTCATAAGGAGACAATAAGAAGAAGGTCCAATGTGATAAAAATTGCATTCGGACTATGTGTATACATAGGAAGAAAAAACATAGGTAAAAACCTTAGGATAAATATAAACACTAAACACGAGTCAAGATGCCGAGTAACTTTGCAAAAATTGCATTTCTTTTTTTTTAGTCAAGATGCCGTGCAGAGCGTACATTAATGAGAAATAAAAGGAACTTTTTTGAATTTACCAAATGCCTGCAATGAAACAAAGAGCGAAAAATTTAAAGGGGTCTGAATACTTTCCATAGCCACTATGTGTGTATATGTACAGTATTTTTCACACCATAAGACGCACTTTTTTCCCCCAAAATTTGGAAGGAAAATAGGGGGTGCGTCTTAAAGGTGCGAACGCAGGCTTACTGGAAGGGTTGCGGCAGTGGAATCTGAGGCGGCAGAAGTGTGGCGATGCTGCGGCGGTGGGCGGAGTGCACCTGAGCAGGGTCCCTTCTTCAGGATGCAGGTGGCAGAAAGGTGTCTACGGCCCGGTGTTCACAGCGATTGCATCACCAGTTTCCCTACGGCCATCTTCCTGAAGCCGTGGGCCGCGCCGTGGAC